>NC_045156.1:12294122-12306622 GCF_900700415.2 Clupea harengus | reverse complement strand
ATGTTAACATAAATGAAACAACATCAAGTGCTAAAGTTCAGGCTTTACTAACGTTAACTAACGTTAATATTGGTGATTGTGACCGTAACGTTAAATATCATGGCATTTCTGCAATCCCTAATTGCTGGCATTATAAATCTGAAACTTAAACCTTTGACATGGCTGTTCCTGTGCCAGCACATTGAGATACCAATGACCTATAAGTTGTGCACTACTGTTTCACTCGTCCATTGTAGTCCAAGCCACAGTCTGGAGTCGCTCTGAATGGTGTGCAGTGGTAGTCCAAGCCACAGTCTGGAGTCACTCTGAATGGTGTGCAGTGGTAGGGGGTGGGGGTGGGGGTGGGTGGGGTATTGGGGGGGTGGGCGGTAGTGTGGTTGGACCTGCCCAAGACTGAATGAATTCTTATAGGAGTGAGGGGGTATTGTGTGTGGCTAACAATACTTGCACCAGTGATGCTGCCAAGAGTGCAGGCAACCAGAGGGTTTTTGGAAAGTAGCGTCCGATTGTGTAGTGTTTGAAATATGTGCAGGGAAACAAAAGTAGCGTCCGATTGTGTATTATATGAAATATGTGCAGGGAAACAAAAGTAGCGTCCAATTGTGTATCATATGAAATATGTGCAGGGAAACAAAAGTAGCGTCCAATTGTGTATTATATGAAATATGTGCAGGGAAACAAAAGGAGGGGGGCAGAGGCAAGGAGGAAATGAGATAAGTTAAGTCACAATGTATGCTACTGTAAGATGTGTTGAAGATATGTAGATAGGAAGAGACGGAGATAGAGAGAGGGAAAGCATGGAGGAGGTGGCTGTCACTCTCATCTCCATATGCAGAATGACACTGACACCTGCTAACAGCACCCTTCCCTGTAGCTCCAGTACATGGTGTCACGCTCACTCTCTCTCTCACACACACACACACACACACACACACACACACACACACACACACACACACACACGCACACACACACACATATGCACACACTGACTCATGTTCACACAGACACACAAACACACACACTTGCTTCTGTGTGGACGGATGGAAGGGGCTGGGTATGGCTAATTAGTATGAATATTTCATGGCGCCTGATGTGATAGCTAATTGTGTTTGTGAAGGTAAATGGCAAACGGCAGGGACACCAGGCTGTCACCTGTGGAGACACTTAACCTCACGGACACATGCGGCACATCAACACACTCTGGATGAGAGAGGAAGATGAAGGGGGGGAAAAATGAAATTACGAGATGCTCACGAGAGGAATCAACACCCTATCAAAAGACTACCTGTGGTGTGGTTTTTGAAGTGGGAAGTTGTAATGGGGGAAAAAAAAAACATTGCAATTTAGTTCATCATACACACACACACATCTAGCTACAACAACATCTCAGTTCTCTGCTAAAGCTTTCTGCTGTTGTCAGCTGACCCTAGAGCTGAAGCAACCAATCAAATGTCTCAGACCTCCGCACGGTTCATGATGATCAGACAGCATTTAACTCCTCTTTTCGCTCTTTTTGTCTCTCCATTGTTCCTCCGTCTTTCTCTCTGATTGACATGTTGGGCATCAGTCCCAGTTCAGTCTCTTTTTGAGTCCGTACTAAGAGTCCAATGGGGAGATAAGCCATGGCTGCGCCTCGCTGTTCTAAAGTGAATGGCCCACAGCAGTCTGAGAGGCAGACATCCAGTGGTGTAGAGTGTGATGGATGATGTTCCCAACACAGAGCAGCAACATGTACTTGTTAAAAAAACACACACACACATACAAATTTACATGAAGCCCCTTAAATAGATACATGGTTGAATCACAGAAGCGGAGCATTTGTGTCAGAGCGAAATGATCCTATTCCACCATGTTGCTCCCCTCACCTCTCCCTCTCCCTCCCTCTCCCACCTTCTCATCTCTCTTTTTCTCTTTCTCACTCCTGCTCTCTTTGTCTCGCGTCCCTCCCCCACTCCTCGCATACATCTGCTGTTATCTCATGTTTATGATTCCGCTTAGTGGACGTTGAATTTATCACAGCACACACTCACACAACCCTGTCACACACACACACACACACACACACACACACACACACACATCCTGTTGGGCACATACACAGATCCACACACACACACAGACACATAGACACATAGACAGACACACAAAGGTAAATATTCTGATGCATGCACACCGTACACAGCTACTGTCTGCCTCAGACAGTCAGACAGTCAGGCTAGGCAGCCAGACACAGACACACACACACTCACACACGTGCACGGATACACACATAAATACACACATAGTTGACAAATCAAAAAGAAACACAAATCAAAATGCATACACACACATTGACATGCTCACAGTTGTATAAAGACAGCATAGCTCTGAAAGCTGACAGAATATTATTATTATAATAATTCATTATTATTACTGTCTTTTTTCAGGCATAATTTACAATTCCTCAGACAAAACAATGAGAAGAAAAACATGCAAGTATAAATTCAATCAGAAGACAGTGATCAGATTCTGTCATGAGACGAATACAGATTCAGTTTCCCTCTCCTCTTTTGTAATCAGGGTGTGAACTCTTGGTATGTATTTATGGGGCACAATTGACTATAACAATTGCAAGGTGACATTTACACAGCATATCGACTTCATTATAAAACGTCTCTTAAACGATTGTATGCATTGAACTATAAACAATCTAAAATACCAGCACTGTGATGTATTTTCACCATTTAAAGTACTTATGCAAGCAATTTTTATCATATCACTAATTATAGTTTTTATATATTCAAATGTACATATATAATGACATGACTTCCCCTCTTGTGGTGTGATTGGTCTGCTTAAGGACGCCATAAACACTCATTGTATTCAACATCTTGTAAATGGGAAGTAGTTACGTCTCACTTATGTCCTCATACTCTCCAGTAGTCTGAATGAATGCCATGCAAGAGGGCCACACTCAGATATAACTACAGAAACTCTCTCCGTATTGTAAAAGACATTCAAAAGCCGTGCGTGGAAAGAGAAGGATCACATTTGTTTCTGTTACACTTCAAATAGAAGGGAACCCATAGCTGCCCGTGACTGTTTGCACAGGCACATAGACTGGTCACCTAGTCTACACCTTGCATGATGCATGGCTGCTGTTGAGTTGCCAGCTGCTGTTCACAGAAAGTGAGTTCACGTGCGGCCGAATGCAAAGTACGCCTGGGCCTCCACGGCCATGAGTGGAGAATGTCAGAATCCGCCCGCAGTCCGAAGGACTCGCACATCAGCACGCTTGAACTGGATCTGCCGTGAACACAGGCACATGGACTTCTCTCTCTCTCTCTCTCTCTCTCCACCTCCCTCCCTCCATCTCTCCCCATCTCTTCTCCTCTCCCTCCCTCCTTCTCTCCTCCCCTCCTCCACCTCTCCCTATGCCAGTAGTACATTCTAACCCTGGGTTAGACATTTTCAGGGATATTATTAGAACAGAGTTACAGTTCTGAGGTTTATTTTCATCTCTGGTTAATGTCGAGTCAGATCTGGACCATATCCGTCTTCATTCCAGCATGCACTACCATCACCACTCTGTTTGGGGTTGGCTGTTATTTATCACTTCGACAACTTGCTGTCCCTTGGATGAAATGATTTGCAGACGTCATTAAACCCAATGCAAGAGAATAGGAACAGACGAAAAGGTACATTTGTACAGTATAATGAAGTGGGGTCTGGCTGAGCAAAAAGGCTGGTAGCATTGCTCTCAAGCTCTTCCTCTCTCTCTCTCCTGAGTCACACAAGGCTATTTGTTACCACATTTGTACCGAAATTTATTTACAGTACCCCCATCTATTTTTTCCCCCAAAGCCTGCATTTCCCAATCCGGAGGGCAAACCACATTTGACCTAAATCTGAGTGGAAGTAAGCGTACAGTTTTGGCAACAGCTCTGCACACGCCTAGCGACTCCTTCTCTCCTCTATCAACAGCTCTGCACACGCCTAGCGACTCCTTCTCTCCTCTATCAACAGCTCTGCACACGCCTAGCGACTCCTTCTCTCCTCTATCAACAGCTCTGCACACGCCTAGCGACTCCTTCTCTCCTCTATTAAATGAAAAGCTCAACTTAGACAGCAGTTCATCTACATTGTGTCTGTGTGGGCGTCTCTGTGTGTGTGTGTGTGTGTGTGTGTGTGTGTGTGTGTGTGTGTGTGTGCGTGTGCGTGTGTGTGTGTGTGTGTGTGTGTGCATGCAGGCCCCCTTTCTGAGGGCACTCTACGTGATTTACACTGTCATCTGAAGCTCGATGGCCAGGACACGCATACCAACTTTCAAAGGCCTCCAACGAGAGCTAATTAAAATGTTCAAGGGTTACGTCTGATGAGGTTCCCTCGCTGTGTTCCATCCTAATGGAGACGGGTATGATCTTCCATTACCAGTGTCACTCGTGATTGAACGAGGGGCCCTCCACCGCTCACTGTGGGCCACATCAAATGGGCTCCGAGCCACGTCACTTAACCCACGGAAATCACTGCGAGCGCACAAGGGTCCACAAGAGTGAAAGGTCAGGAGTCAGAGCTTTAAAAGTCAACTCAATTTCAATCGAGGAAATGGAGGGGAAAAGTAGCATTTCCCCGTCCACCCGAATGAGATTCCAGATGCAATTTGCTGTTCGATTCCTGAATGAACTTACACATAAATTGGCATCTGACAGCAGTATGGGTCACAGAACCCTATGAATGGAGGGCTCCACTCTGACATTCCATTCCTCTTGATTCCACTGTGCCTGCTAACTCACACATGAAGGCAGCCATTTGTCAGATTCTAAGATCACTTCATAAGGTTTTTACACACCTGAGCCCTAACAACAGGGATCTCAAAACAAAACACATTTCCCTGAAATTTCAATTTGAAATTCACAGAAATAGTGCAAATATTTCTACGATCCAGACTCATCCCACATTCAGGGTGTAGCTGGGTGACAACATTGTGCTCACAGTGTCACAGCTATGAATGCAGTGTATGCTGTGATGGACATCTTGGTAACTGTCCCAGGCTCTGTAACTATGGGGGGAAATGAATGAATATGATCTAACATCCATGCAATTAGGACATGGTGGTATTCAAACAATTAGAACAAGGATCTGACATCTAACGCCCCATAGGAGCCAAGGCAGTGTGGACTGGCACCTGGGGGGAGGGACTTTGGTGGAAACACTGAAGGGACAGCGTGTCACATTTTCATTGGCTGTTGGGTCCCAAAGCGGCTAACTTCGGACAAAACTGCTGACAGCCGTCACCTCCTTTAATTCATAACAACCACAATGGTGGAAAAAAGACTACTATGCGAAAGACGTGCACATTCACTCCTGCTCTGAATGTTGTTCTGTGGCAAGTCTCACTGATAGAGCAAATAATGTCCCTGACAAGCATTTGACAGTCCGGGATTCATAATGGGAACGAGGTGTGACAATGGAGCATTGAACAGGGTCGAGAGATGGGGAGATCTATGGAAGCAGGCTTTTTTCCTCTCTGGATTGGCTGTTTACAGACATTAGAGATCTGCCACAAGGTACGGCCCTATTAACTAGTCCAGTACAGAAAAAGATATTGGTTGTCCCTGAAAGCAATCATTGGTGAAATGATTGGTTGCCTTGAAAGGTTGAAAGCGATCGAAGTGAATGGGCAGCCTTCATTCCTGTCGTGTTTGCAGGCACTCAAGTGAATGGCATTTATTCCATTCAGATTACGTTAGAGAGGAATTTGAAAGAGGACGCCAACAAAAGTTCTGTTCTTCCATGTTGCGTTGTGAACCCTAAATGATGCCTACTGACTTCAGTCTAGTGCACATGAGTGAGGGAGGTATGGGGGACTTAAAGTATTGATTGCTGCATGCAATACACTAATATTTTCCATACTACAAATATTGGTATGGCACAAAAAGCTCTCAGAACACAACTACTGCCTACTGTATGGAAATTGTCATCAAATGTTTTTATTGTACAATTCCTCCTCCCTCAAAAAGGCTTTGGCAATATTAAACAATTAAAAATGCATCCCAGATATCAGATGAAGTTACATTATCATACATTTGCATAAATTAAATTAAATCAACTATGTTAGTGCAAGCATTAATCATTTTGACAAATTATATATCACCAGCTCCGCAGTGAAGGTGCAGGTTGGACAGACTTTGATATAAGCACACCACCATTCTCAGTGTGACCCAGCCATGTCCAGCCAGTTCCTTGATGCCTCTTCATATTTAAATCGCTGCATTAACAATAACCCTTATCAGTGATCTGATGAGTCATCTGATGTAAGATAGGCAGTGTGATGTCCATGTGCCGGAGAGAGAGGGCAGGTGTAATGGATAGGCCAGTGTTATCAAACTCTCCTCTTTAAGTGGAGAGCTACCTGATTCCTTATTAATTTGGCCAATGGTCTTGTGTCATAGACACCCTTTAGGTTTTCAGTTGATCGTGCGAGTGCAGATACCGGCTGCTCTCCCCTTTAAGAGACACCTTAGATCGGTTTCCCCACAGCCAGCTCTGACTTTAATCATTGTTGACAAACACAACATGGCTGGCCCTGGAGCTGTTTATACGTCTGTCATGTTGTCCGAAATGCTGAGAGGCGCACTGCATTTGATTTTCAAATGAGTGATGTGAAATAGCCCAAGGACTCATAGATCTCTTATGGGATAACAAAATATGCTTGTAAGCCACTGGCCTGTAGACAGCATCAAGACAATGGCCTATACCTCACTGTGGACAACCTACTAATCACAAACCTGAAAACACAGACACATGGATTTTTGTTGAAGGCACACAGTGAATTGGCATCCAGGTGTAGGTGTGACATGTGCTCACCTGCTCAGGACCCTGGAAGCAGATCCGGCACTGCGGCGAGCGCATGCCGCTGTCCATGGTGCTGGTGAGGGACACCGCGTCCAGGCCCGCTTGGAGCTTCGTGTCCTTATCCTCGAACGCCAAGCTCCGCGGTCGTGGGTCCGTGCCATAGTACTCCTCTTCGTCATCCCGGGAAGTGCAGTCGAACGGAGGCCACCCGCAGCCTCCAACCCCGAGTCCCCTCATGCCTGATCGTCTGTCTGGGTCAGCTTCCGATTCGGCCCGTCGGGAGCCAGATCGCATCAACACTAGTACTTTCAGTTCATTGAAAAACATGCGAATCCGATACTTGAACATTGTGGGTTACATAGGCGTTTGAGGGGGTTGAAACGGAATTTTAAGAAAAAGCTGTCAACAATAAAAGCTCAATACGTGCAACATTTCTGCCGCACGTCTCGGCAGCCACCTATGGATTATTGTTCTCCACTATTGTATATGTTGTTTCTGTTCGGAGGCCGAGCTTGTAAATAAAAAAACAACATCGGAGTTTGCTTTAAGCATGGCCTCCAAGGTGCAATCTCGGTGAATAGCTGTTCACATGTCTAATTGGAAACAGCAGAAGAGGCACGTTTGACAGTTGTTACTTCCTTTGTAGTGATAGCATGTGTAGGCTATAATAGCCAATGCGGAAGTTTTTTCATAAACAGACAGAGACCTGCCGGTATAAAATAAATCACGATAGCTATAGATCTGAGTGAATGGCAGAATTAAACGTCAGTCTGGTCAAAAACAAACCGCCCCGTTCCATTTCAGATCTACACTTGCTTTGTATGGCACCAACGGAAAGCTCTTTGCTACTAAAGGCGATCTGGCGTATCTTTGCAACGAAAATTCGGTATTCTGTCGACAGCGGAGAGGACAGCGCGGAAGGGGCGCGGGAGAACGTAGGCTACTGTAGCTCGTGGATGAAGCGATATAAAAAAAACAGATGTCACAACGCTGTCAGTGCATCCACCAAGACATGTTGTTACAATTCACCCCGTCCATATAAAAATACGAAGTGTAATCAAACGAGTTTCAAAGCATCTCCCTTTTGTCTGTCCCTCAATGCCATCCCAGCCATCGCATCATGGTGTATATTTTTTCTTCCTTTCCCCTCTTTCACAGTTTTTTCTCGGGTTGATAAATAAAGAAAACGTTCCACACAATTCCCCCGCCGAAAGCATCTGAGATCCACTTCAAAACCCAGCGTGTTCGCATTTTAAACCATATCGGACAAGACACCGAAATTCAGTCGAAATGCATTCATCCATTTTCCATTGAATTTCCACTCTGTGTTTCTCCCCTTCTTCCTGCAACGATTCCTGTACAACATAGAGCAGGAAGACGTTGCAGCCCTGAACAATCTGAATCTAACCAAGAGATCACATAGCCGAGAAAGGCACTGTGATAAACGGTTTGTTATCGATCAACATCTAATTATGCCATCTTAATCAACAACATTAAAAAATGAGATACGGAATAGGTGCAACGATACCCGGCTTGTTTCTGACAACACAGTTCCACAGCCAAGATGGTCTTCTGGAGAACACAGAATCGCTTGTTCTTGTTCCAGGAGCGCACATTAAGTGGAATATAAATACATTATTTTGTTTTGGTCCTTCCCATTTCTCTATTCTACATTTCCCTTCCTTGGTATGGGAGAGTGGGGAAAAAAATCTCTGGCGTTCAGCTGCGCATTGGCAGAAGCCGCTGTCCAAGGTGCTGATTTCCATGTGACGCGACGCCCACGTGTTAGTCATTGAAACCCGGGAAATCTAAACGCTGTCTGAAGCGTCAACGAGCGTAAGTTGATATCAGTCTCGCCCAAGGGAGCAAAGCAGCATCCCAAATATTTTTAGGGCCCCAGTTGTGTCAGTGGCAAAGGCCTATGCGTCTGTACACTGTCTTATTATGACAGTGCGTTAACAGAATTACAGTCAGGGACTTCATAAAGAGTAATTGCCTGTTTGATCCTGCTGTTCGCGGAGCACTTTGTATATTTCACAGTACCAGTAACTAGGGGATTAGATAAATCCTTGTGAGTAAAGTAGTGTTATTTTGGGGAAAAACCCTACTCTCTCATTAACATTTCGAGACAACCTTACAACCCAGATGACCATCAGTCTGTTTCATCAGTCAATTGAATTAAGACACATTCGGGTTTCCCCTGGGATTCTCGCCTGCCGCTCAGTATTGAACACCAAGGCTAGGATTAAGTACAGTCGTTTGTTTAACCTAAGACTGTTATAAACACCCCACGTAGACAAAAAGTGATAACAAAAATAGATGGTTCATTCTCAATTAGAGTATAACAGAAAATGGTGTCAGGGCATGCAATTACAGAGATATGATTGATATGAAAGGGTAGCCCTACAGTCTGGTGATGGTTACTCAATTTGAGCGTTTAGGCTACTACTGGAGTCTGGCTACTTTCCCCTCTACGAACACCTGGATTGTGCATTAATATATTCAGTATCTTACATCTAATGTATCTCATCGCACACTGGGTCCAAAATATTATCATTCATTTTATTACGTTTATATTTTGGACACACAGTACGTTATAGGACAGTGAGTGTATGTAACATGGTGTTTTGGGCCTGAGGGTTGTTTGCGGTGATTCACGGTGTGTTCTGAGTGATGTGTAGTGTTTCACATGAGTGTAGTGGTGATTGGCACACTTTAATTGAGCACTGAGCACGAACCTTTTCTACCGCACGTGTGTAGCATGATCACTAATTAAGCACAGGTGCCTAGCATTATGCCACTCCCCTCCTTAGGTGTTTCCCATCACAATGTTCCTATTTATACCCGTTCCACAAGCTAATGACAGTATTGTCTGACGCTGTGTCCATGTATTAAGGTTGGTGATCGCGATATTCTTTGGTGTGGGCGCTGTACTTTCTCTGGGTTTCATTTAATTGTAATACAGTATTGTCTGACGCTGTGTCCATGTATTAAGGTTGGACCAGAGGAGAGTTGCTTGCGGACTGCCGGCCATTGACCCTGTCCAAGCTGTGTCGTGTGTGTGAATGAGAATCAGAGAACCAGAAGAGCGTCTGGCTTGGCCGTGTCCCGGGAGAACGAGACTGACGCGCACGGTGCTGAAACCATACGAACCTACCTGGACACCCAGACAGACATTTGAACTTTGAGTGCTGGCACTACTTTTAGGAAGCGCGTTTTTAATGTTTTATATTTATTATCAATTCCCTGGAGTCGCTAAATAAATCTCCTTTATTATTAAGCACGGTGTTCTGATTTCTCTTGCACGTATTCTGAGCTTTGCGTCTGAGCCTCAACCTCCCTTTTAGGGTGTGTTACATGTATCCAACAGAGAGAAAACTAACCCGACGGTAAAGTTGCATGCAACTTTCATACAGACGAATCAACATGACAATGTTGGATGTAAAGTCCATTTCCTTTTCTTGGTTAGATTCTATTCTCTTCCTACGTTGTTCTCGCCCCTATTAATTGTCTTGGGTTTTCATTCTCGCACCCCTTCATTGTTTCGTTCTCTTGTTTAAAGCTTAATTTTATATCGGAGGGTTTTTATGTAGCCAGAAGGCCAGCTGGTGCCCAACTGGTTTATGGTCGGTGTCCAAGGTACTGAAGCGAACACCATTAACTCCCAAGTGTGGTCGGTAAAATAGGCCACGAAGTCCCGTCTGCTCGCTGTATTTTAAAAAGGCCACTCAGAAAACACAAATAATAACAACAAAACGTGTCTCCAGCAACGCCGTGTTTTACAAGGACCTCTTAAACCGATGGGGGGTTTAAAAGTTACGCTTGGCTCACGGCTGAGTGGTCGGATTAAATATGCAACAAATAAACAGGAAGCTTTTGGGAACGTTTTAAATGCATGAGAGACATTTCAGTCAAAACCAGAGAAAGGTCTTGTGTGAGGGACAGCACAATGGATTTTAATTGAACAAACGACCAACAGCAAATTAGGTACCTTTTTCTGTTGCCTAACGTGAACAAAATGCTTCTTTCTTTTGTTTTAAAGATATTGTAGGGTGTCGATTGAAATTCCAACATTAATTCTGTTCCTAGTACTGTCATTAGTAGGGAAGACTAAGTACAGTTGTAGGACCTTTTGCTTTGCCTTGTTGCAAATCGGCAGAAGTTACTCCTTTAATTTTAACATATGCAACACACACCTAACATCTCTATATTTACTTCACTAATTCAAGCGCACGTGCCTTATCTTTCTCTAATTTCCATCTAAATGCAGTGAGTCCCGTGTCAGGGACAGTTGTAACAGTGGTCGAGGACAATTGTAACATGCCCGTTTGAATGGGTATAGTAAAATGTACAGCAACAGTCATGCATCATTCAAACCAAAATTATGGTGGATTGTGGTGGTGCTAGCCTAGCACATAGATTGTATGTAATGCGGCTTACAATTGTCCCCAGTCGACCTCTCCAAATATTTGATACACACAATTGGAATATCACACATTGTATGCAGTTAATATTGCAGTATACTAGCATCTATATTGGAAATCATTGATCACAACCACCCTTTACTTGTGCTCCTGTCAAAACGCATCAATAGTGCAAATTTGCCCACAAAACGACTTCTGTCTATAACTTTTGACAGAGACAGACACAAGCTGATATTTGGAACGTAGCACGCTCATCACACATGTTGTCTGTGAGTTTCTTTGCATTACGTCTGACACGAGCTGAGACAACTGAGACAACTACGGAGGCCTACCCGGTCTCTCTTACTAACCATATTCTTTGAATACTGGCAGGCAATGGAAGGAGGAGGCGAACACCATCAAGCCCATCTGCCGCGGGACAGCATGCAAAGAGCACGACACGACCCACAAACTGCAACAGGAGCAGGGTAGGGCTGCTACACCAGAACCACAGTCGTCCGTAATCAGAAAGACATAATATAAATATTTGAAACTACAATAAGAAAAAAAACAAATAATTCAACCACATTAAATTCGTGGCATACCTGATTTCAAGAAAAGAAAACATACATATCAGACAGGGAGCGAGCCAGAGGCATCACAGCTCCTGCCAAACAAACCAGGCAAACCTCCTTTAAAACTGCAGAACAAAAGCACATCGACAATACCCACGGTAATGCAGCTAATTACTTAGACTTAGCAACCGCATAACAATAAGCAACATCACCATGCTAGCTAATTAGCCTCTCACTACACCTGCTTCAACCCAAGCATGCTGTGGGAAACTCCATACAGTGAGCATACATACAAGAATGACTAAAAATAACTTGTGTATAATATGCACAACCCAATGTGTTGGGTTCGATGACAAATACAATACTGTAAGCACACAAAACACAGACATTTTATAGGAAGACAGAAAAATAGACATTTTTAGGGGGGCATAACATACCTCTGTCCCTAGGGTGGGAATCAACCCATGCCCCAACCCCAGCAACCCCCCCCCCCCCCACACACACACACACACACACACACACCCACACACACACCCCTCGCCTCCCTACTATTGTGCACCAGATCTACACAAGTGAGGGAAAATACACTCATTTTGTGCAAACTTCAAAGGGGAATCACAACTGTAGTGGGGAAATTCAAGAAAACACATCTAACCATGTTACACCACTGTATAGGTACAGTATA
>NC_045156.1:12271622-12289122 GCF_900700415.2 Clupea harengus | reverse complement strand
TAGCCTCCTTTCTAGCACGTCCACCTCCCATGCCCGAGTTTGGGAGTTCGGTGTGAGACTGTGCTTGTCTAGGCAACAAAGGTTACATTCCCTATGAGCCAGTGGGAAGGGAGCCATTTGTGTCAAGGATAAGTAGCCTAACCCTTTCAAATCACTGTTGTTACCTACACAATCAATTATATCCAGGGCCAGAACCTCTGTTTTTACGTGGCAAGACAGCACTTATGCTTTTGGGCAGATTTGTCCACTATATGTTTTTTATAAATGGAGAGGAAAGCCGCTTGAAAATGGTGTTTGGAAGACTTATGGCTGGATAAGCCTACTCACAAGTATAGGGAAAGCATAGACATTTCATTGTCTTTTCAACCTTTAGGCTGTATCACATTTAAAACCAGATGATTATTTAGCCTACTGTAAAACCTACAACTGTAAAAACCAGAACAAAACAGTCAGCGTGATACTAAGATAATTTTTCACTCTCAGACATTCTCCACTAACAATAAGGTATGACTCCAGTAGACACAAGGAACTAATACAACATCTGTTCATGCGAGAAAATATCACATGAGACTTGTACGGCGCCCGTGTGTGGAATGTATCGCTTCAAGGAGCTCAGTCTTCCGACTCTTGTCTCGCTTTCTTCTTGGGATGCTGTGTAGTCAACTCTCAGCGAACCAGCGCTGTGGGTGAGCCTAGCAACAGAGATTTTCCACCAATCACAGTGTGTTTGCTAGAAGGGCGGGATCTCGTCCTCCGTCATTTGTTCATGCCACGAATCCTCGGCGTGCAAAGGGGTTGGTCGAGCCACAAATAATGACAGTCCTGTTCTGGTTTTTAGAAAATATGCAGCCTCCCACTGCATGTGTAGCCTATTTGAACATGTTCAACAAAATGCGTTTTCAATGTAAATAACACGTCAACTGTGAAATGTGTTCTTCTTTACACAATTGCGTAATCTGTATATTATGGAACGCAAAGATGATAGCAACATTTGACACCCTCTAATGAAAGAACACGTGAAATTGAAGAAATTAATGGAAACAAGTTTGTCATCCCTTGCACAAGCAAAGTTTGTATTGCACATTCATTTTATGAATCCAAACACGCTATAATAAAAAGTTCTTCTGAATGGCTGGAAGCAGGGACCGCCTAGCCTATGTGGCCCCGCCTTGCTGATACGACAGGAAGCGCCTCCGCTTTATTGAGCAGAGGAGAAAACGTAGACAGGCCTGAGTTATAGCAAGTTATTTCGCCAAAGACCTCAACAAGGGGCATCGGAAGTAAACAAAATATACATTAGTGTGAGGCTACATGCAAATGCAGTCTTACGGAAAACGGATAAATATGAAGAGATGATATTGTGTTTACATTTTTAATGTGTGGCAGTGGCTACTACTGGCTAGCTTGCTAAAGAAAGCGACACGGAACGTGGTAAGTAAAGTATGTTGATGCAGTTAAAATAGTGTTCCATGCTCTCCAGATGCTCCTAGAATGTTATGTTACATCCGTCGGGTTGCTTTCGGAACACTTTTCTTAGTTGGTATTAATTCATTTAATGATTAATCCAAAGGCACGACAATTGTTAGTCCCCAAACTCGATGATTGGGCTGAGAAACATTTTGTATTTACATCTTCATGTGTACGTTTAAGCCGTGAAAACAGGACCGAAGCATATATTATAAGACTGCATGCACACTTTCCAAACTTTCCGGGGCCTGGTCGAACTCACCATCGGTTAATTAACAAAGAAGCGAACGCTCTGTGTGGGCACCACCACGTGTGAGGAAGAGGAGTTACTCCTCGTCTTCGTCCAATTGAGGTGCCGCCGCTCTGTCTCATAATAACCCTTCATTTGTTGACGTGTAGTTCCAGTTTAAAGAATGAAAAATGCAGGGGAAAATTGTTCATATTTTGAGCGTTTCCGTGTTTATTATTTGAAGAGGTGTGGCATTACATGGTATAAAGTTTTCTATTTTTAGGGATGGTTTCAATTAGCTTTGCACAGTTTTGAGAAACAACTGATAAAATGACCGGATAGGCCTATTGTCATTCTAGCTAATGGCAGCTTGTGTAATTGATGCCTAAAGCTTGCGCATCAAAAGGTATTTTAGCTAATACACATTAATGTGGGTTCCAGTTGTTTTACTTTGATTGTCTTTGTGCATTTTTGCCATTCCCCAACGTTGAGTCATAGTGGCCTTATTCAGAGGATGCAAAATATGCATACATAAGTTTAGAGGTAGGCCTATCGGACCTCATTCACAAGGCATTTTCGTGTCCGTCTTCCCGCAGACAGTATAGCCACATCAACAGATTGCATGTGTTTGCTGTTTGCACGGCAGTCCCGTTTGTGTGCGCCACTCATCTATTTCTCAGTCGGATCAGGTCCTCTTTTTCTCCCCCCCCCCCCCCCAACAATCCATCTGCAGGGTGCCAGTGTGCTGTGTGGCTGACCTCAGGAATGTCGTGTTGACTGAACCCTTGTTGCATTGGATATCAGGTCAGATTCCAACCACCCACACACAGTCACAGACACACATTCTCTCTCTCTCTATCTCGCTCTCTCACACACACACACGCCACTTGTCCCATTTCAGGACTTCTGTGTCAGCTGAGCTCTTGCTAACTTGCTAACAAGAGTCAGGGGTCAGTGGGGTGAACAGGGAGACGCTATGGGGGCATCGAACTGAAAATGAAGACAGGAGGAGGGAATGAGAGGCTCTCAACATGGCACTAAATCACAGACCTACATGGCTGTGACAGCTCTTCCTCCTGCTCCTGGCTGTGGCAGCTCTTCCTCATGCTCCTGCTGCTTTTCTTCACCCCTAAGCATTACTTCATTTGTCTTCATAACTCAAATCGGGGAAAAAAAAATCGAAATCAAGTTTTCCTTTGTAATTAAATATAACAATAATAATATTGCATGCGTTGATTTTATGTCAATGTTTGGGCGTGAAATGATGGTCTGTCCCACTGCTGGGGAATCCCCTTGGAGTTCTTTGAGGCTATGACGTCAGCCATGATGCAGCAGTATCCTGGACATACCGAGTGTGTGTTTATCCAAATGTAAATACTGTGTCCTCTCTATCTGCCTCTTCTCCTCAGTGATTCTTAATTGGCCGTATGGGTTGTCAATCAGCATATGCTTACCAGGTATTCAGATTATGCTATAAATTAATTCTCCACTCAACTTTGCATGAAGCCACCTAATTTTCTCTCTAACCGTGCAAAATTCCTTTTCCCCCTCTTTGTTTAAGAACAATTCAAAAACATAAAACAAAAACCTTCTTTGGGGGAATACTCACCGAGACAACAGTCTGCTAAGACTTTTTTAGGAATTTCCAGTGTCTCCTCCAGTGTCCCCCATTCTTTCTCTCTGTCACTCTCTCTTTCCATCTGTCTCTTCTTCCACACCCTTTGTGACCTCACGATTCTTTCCGACCCCCCACCCCTCCCACTGCATCCTCCCTCGCACACAATCCTCTCTCCTTCTGTCACCGTCTCCCATCTTCCGCCTCTCTTACTCCTTTGTTTTTCACTTCCTCTCTGTTTACTTCTTTTATTTCCTTTCTCTCTCTCTCTCTCTCTCTCTCTTTGGTTCACTCCACACCGTAGCCTCTTTTTCCCCCTCCATCACTTTCTTCACCTCCTCAATCCCTCTCTCCCGCTCTCTCTCTGGAAACACTCCCCCCTCCCTCATTGTCATCTCTCACTCTCCCTGTCTTCCCCCCCCCCCCCCCCCCCCCCCTCAGGCGATGGCTCAGGAGGTTCAGTATGAGCCGGTGGCCCAGATCGGCGGCGGTGCCTATGGGACGGTGTATAAGGCGCGGGACCGGGAGAGCGGCCAGTTTGTGGCGCTGAAGAGCGTGCGTGTGCAGACGGACCAGGACGGCCTGCCCCTCTCCACCGTCAGGGAGGTGGCGCTGCTCAAACGCCTGGAGCAGTTCGACCATCCCAACATCGTCAAGTAAGGGAGACGAATGATGAACACACACTCACGTGCACACTTGCACACACTCCAGCTCGACCAACCCAACATCGTCATGTCATGTAAGGAAGAGATGGATGTTAAACAGATTCACACACTCAATCACTTACTCCAGTTCAACCAACCAAATATCGTCAAGTAAGGGAGAGATGGGTGAAGAACACACACACTTTTCTTCGACCATCTCAACATCGAGAAATTGAGGCATAGACACACTCATGCTGGTACACACACCATTCCAGTGTTGTCAAGGCAAAAATATGCAGGGACACATTCACAAACATGGATTTGATTCAACACATTTGACCATGTAAGCATATCCTGGGAAGAAAGTCATTGACACACACCCGATTCATTTTTGACCGGCTCCAACATGCGCACATCAAAAGGAGACCTACACTTCTTCAGACACACAGGAATAACCTGGTTACCTTGAACTGGCACACACTCAACACACACATGCACACGCTCAACACACACACACACACACGCACAAACATTCTCTTCCTTAGACACAACCCACCCTTCAGCCTCGTGCTTGCTGTGCTTTGGTGATTGGCTTCCCCTGATCCTGCAGGTATTTTCTGCCTGGGGGTGGTTGAGTCACTCAGCATGCGCGCCAACTCAAACCCTTTATTCACCTGAAGTCCGTTGGCTGAAAATGTTCTCCTCCTCCCATTCAACTTCGGCAGTTGTGTTCAATTGCCGGTTGTTTCAACGTGTCGTTCACTCACTAAACGGCACGTGTCAAAGTTAAATTCTGCCTGCCCTTCACTGTCAAATGCACTGTGATAGATCTTTAAACTCAGTGTGGACAGTGCTTCTGTTGGCCGCGGGTGACTAGGGGAAACAACTTTCAGACAGCTTGCAACCAGGTTCCATGCTTGACCATGATGATGACCTCAATGCTACATTTAGTTAATGGAAACCTCTACTTCTCCTTTTGCTGCGCACTTCTCCAGCGCGGCTGTTTGCATCGTCGTAGCTGTTCATTCTCAAAAGAGATGTGCCAGATGGGGGGGGTAAAAAAAAGGGACCTGTTTTATTGAAACAAGGGGGATTTTCTGTTTTCCCAAAAAGAGCCGGATGCCTTGCAGTGTTGTGTTGCAATTGCTGAAATGCCAGCTCACAGGGCTGCCATGACCTTTAACGTGGGCTAGTCAGTGCTTGGCTGCTGATGTGGTTCCTGATTAGTCAGCTAGCTCTGTTGTGCGGTGGCAGCAGCAGCATCAGTGGCAGTGCTATGATGCTTTGTACAGACCTCTCCCATACTATTCACGTGTCTTAAGATAAGGCAATGTATTGGCTTTCAAAATGAACAACTAGGCTACATTAGTTTTTTTCTTCTTCTATATTATCACAGAGAAGGTTTGTGCTACACATGTGAATGTTGATTATAAATACAGTGCTGTGTTTTCAGAATGCACAACCTAGGTGGATCCCCATGTGCTAAACTGTGTTTTAACTTTTGGATCTCCATGTGCTAAACTGTGTTTTAACTTGTGGATCTGGTATTCAATAGCTGCAGAGAATAGTTTCATTCCTGCCTTGTATGATTCAGTTTCTCCCATGCCTGGAATTTAACCATGATGGTGTGTGTGTGTGTGTGTGTGTGTGTGTGTTTTCTCTAGGCTAATGGATGTTTGTGCCTCCCCCCGGACGGACCAGGAGACTAAAGTCACGCTGGTGTTTGAGCATGTGGACCAGGACCTGAAGACCTATCTAGAGAAAGCCCCAGCTCCTGGCCTACCAGCACACACTATTAGGGTAAGGATTGAGATCTCGTTCTCCCTCACTTCCTCTCTCTCTCACACGCTCAAATACATAACAAACACATACACCCCCCCACACACACACACCAACACAATCTTTTGGGTGCGTTCTCACATACAGAGACTCATTTATCACTTCCATCACACAGTAAGTCATGCTTACCAGGAACTGATGATCTACTTAGTGAAGCTGTCACATGCCCCCCCCCCCCCCCCGACCTAGTACTGAAGGTACAGGCACTGTTTATTGATAGTACAGTTTTTCTATGAAATTTGGCACATGATGGTGCAAGGTCCAAAACACTGTTTAATCAGTTTTGCAGTCTACCTTTCAATTAGTCTCCAGTCAGGAATTTTGTTTATAACTTTTGGACCGTTTGCCCTAGAACCACAAGCCCCCACCCCCACTGACTCAGTCTTCCTGAGTTCACATGCAATGTTTTCAGTTTCTGCCAAACTGGATGTCCTAACATTTTGAACTTTCATGGGACATGTATTTCCTTTAGCCTGTTGGGAACTCCTGGGAAAATTGTTGGATGGAAATGGTTCAATTGAGACTTCTGACCAAAAAGTTTTGGGCGGATTTCTTAACTGTGAGCGAGAAGTACATTCACCATTTTGCTGAAGAGGCCAGTCATGCTGCATCTTGGCGACACACTGTTGTTTTGATGTGAAGCTTTGCTGTCTGTAGCCTATTTGTTTTAGAATGAGGAGTTTGTATTTGGCCACATCCATACATCTGATGATATTCAAGCAATTGGAGATGAATGTTCTGCTTTCAGAGAGATGCATGCAGACATCATGCATGTCTTTACATACAAACATCTTTTGTATGGTGGTCTTGTGTGCTGATGTATATTTGTGTTGTGGATGTGTGCTTGTATAGTGTGTGTGTGTGTGTGTGTGTGTGTGTGTGTGTGTGTGTGTTGATTGTATGTGTGGTGTATAAGTAAACATGTGTATGCGTATCCAGATTTGTACTGTGTACATATGCTGATGTTGATATGTGTGTACATATGCTGATGTTGATATGTGTGTCCATATGTGCATGTGTTCTGTGTGTGTGTGTGTGTATATATCAGGACCTGATGAAGCAGCTGGTGAATGGTCTGGAGTTTCTGCACTCGCATCGTGTGGTGCACCGTGACCTGAAGCCTGAGAACATCCTGGTGACCAGCAGGGGGCAGGTCAAGCTGGCTGACTTTGGCCTGGCGCGCATGTACAGCTGTCACATGGCCCTCACACCTGTGGTGAGACTACACACACGCCATCTATCTAACTCACTCACTCACTCACTCACACTCACTCTCTCGGCCATACAGATGCATACATACACAACCTCTCATATACACCTTTATCTCTCGCTCTCTCACACTCATTCACACACACACACACACGTACTCTCTCTCTCTCTCTCTCGGCCATACTCACATACAGATACATACATACACAACCTCTCATATACACCTTTATCTCTCGCTCTCTCACACTCATTCACACACACACACACACACATACTCTCTCTCTCTCTCTCTCTCTCTCTCGGCCAAGCTCCCAAATGTTCTGTTATTTCTGTGATATTCTCCATCATGTCCCGTATCTGAGAGTGACGTGCCTCGTGTGTGAGTGTGGCCGGGAATGTCCGTGGACCGGTTGTCTGATTGCCTTAGTCTCCGTTATGTTCCCACAAAAGTATACATTTGTAAGACAACCTTTAATAGGCACTTAAGTTTAGCGGGACCATGATGATTGTGTATGTGGCCTTATTGGCATGACACACACACACACACAAACACATACAACCACTCTTGCACAAAGTGCTGGTCACGTGGGGTTGCTACTCTAATCGTGCCTTAACTTCTTTGTGGCACATTTCTTCACACCCACATATATATATATATACACACACACACACACACACACACGTGCATTAGTGTGCAATATACACTTCCACAGTCTGCTCGCTGAGGTTGTGTTGTTGACTGCTGAAGTCATAGCAAGCGCGCCCTCAAAGAGGATGTTGGGCTCTTATGCACACAACCCCAAACCAAAATGCTTGTGCCAAAAAAAAGGAGAAGTATAACTAGTTAAAAATGCACACCGGAGGAGGCGTGAAAGGACAAAATGTCCTGCTTCCAGTGAACAAGACACCCTCTACATACCTGTGAGATTCCCTAAGCCCCCTCCCCCCCCCCTCTATTACCAGACCCAAGGGAGACCTGATATGTATACGTTCATTTAAAGAGGCAGGCATTACAGAAAACTTGGGAGCCAACTAGCTAAACAGTCAAGCTTTCTAACTGATCTGTTTCTGCAACTACAGTGGCGACTGTATATTGTAGATAGGCAATTCTATATTGTTTTTCCCTTTTAAAGGGATTTCTGACTTCTCCTGGATGGCTAGTGAGAATGACCGGTGTGTTTATGTCTCTTATGTCCAAATGTTATCAAAATGATTTTGAGGATGTTATAAAAGTTAGTTACCTACGACATCATACCTCATAGTAAACATTACAGAATGTTACTGTTTTTACATATACATACATATTTACATGCCCTACGCACAGAAAAGCCGGAGAATTTTGCCCAGTAATATTCCCATGCAAGACATGATCTAAAGACTCGGGGAAGTCCATAGGACTGCAGACCCATTGACTAAGGACTGACACAGATCACACAGGAACGCCCGGGTTAGTTTTACTTCCACTTGATATAAAAGATGTGCACTGAACTGCTCTCCAAGAACACACTTTGATCATTATTATTATTTTATTTATTTATTTTTTAAAACAAAACATTTTTAAAAGTCTCCCTCTCTATCTCCCTCCCACTGTCTCTCTCTCTCTCTCTCTCTCCTCCCCATCTCTCTCCTCCCCATCTTTGCCGCTCCCAGGTGGTGACGCTGTGGTATCGCTCTCCTGAGGTCCTTCTCCAGTCCACGTATGCCACACCTGTGGACATATGGAGCACGGGCTGCATCTTCGCCGAGATGTTCCGACGCAAGTGAGTGTGTCTGCGTGCGTGAGTGTGAGAACTTCATCGAGATTAATATCAGCCTGGGATCTCTCAGCTTTCAAACAACAATGGCAGTAAATCAGCTGCTGATAGAAAATGGAGTAACGGATTGTAAAATCATGATCGTTTGCTGTCCCTAGCTGTGCTTGACTTTGTCTTTGAGATCTTTGTGAGGATGCACAGCACAGGACGAGGGACCTAATTTACATCTGAAGCTAATTCCAAACTCTTATGTTTTGGAGTTTAAAATTATAAAGTGAGAGCTTTGGCCAGGATAAACTGTCATATGGAAGATTTAAGAAGAGCGTAAGGTTGTATGGTCAGGATGTTGAGGGTCATTTTATGTTCTGGCGCCATCATGTGGTTTGTTTTGGTATTGCATATGATGTGGCAGCGGGGAGGGGGTGGGAATCCTCTCTTCTCGTTCTGATTCGGTGGCCAGCAGTACTATGCAAACTGTAATCTACCACAGAGAGGCAGTTTAATACAAATACAGCACCCGAATGTGTGTGTGAGATTTATTAGTGTCAGCTGCAGTTAACAAGAGCATATGAGAGTCATGTGGGAGCGCCTAGATCTGGTCTGTACGGCAGATTGCCATGAACCAGATTGATATGACGACACTGAGAATCACTGCAGCAACACCATGTTATGGTTTTTTTTCTACGATCCAGAATTTAGTATGTGCCGTTTTCTCTCTCTTTCTCGTAGACCCCTGTTTTGTGGGGAGTCTGAAGCGGACCAGCTGGGGAAGATTTTTGAGTAAGTAGGCCACCAAAAAAACTGGGCTGACAGCCTCTGCATAATCATGGGTGTTCCTGGGTTATCCCCAGTGTCACGACTGTTCCTGGTCCTCAATAATAATAATAATAATAATAATAATAATAATAATTCCTTTAGAGTGATTGGCCTGCCATCTGAGGAGGACTGGCCTGCGGACGTCACTCTGAAGCGCCACAACTTCAGCCCACAGAAGCCACTGCCATTCCCAGACCACGTGCCCGAGATCTGCAGCAAAGGTGAAGACCTGCTTAAGGTGAGGCACTGACCGCTGTTCTCTGTCAATGGTTGTTGCTCTTGACACCTGTGTCTTGCGCCGTAATGTGTATCAATCCATGCTCTATATGAAAATTATATGAAAAATTATATTTTAAGTCAGTTGGTTAGACCCCTCCCCTTAACACATCTTGCGTTTGTCTCCATCTTGCCCCACAGAAAATGCTCTCCTTCGATCCTCTGAGAAGAATTTCTGCCTTAAACGCTCTCCATCATGACTACATGAAAGAAGAGGACTAACGTCATCCCGTCCTCATTTTAAGCTAGTTTTATTTTTGTATTTTAATTTTGAGAAAGACCGGTAAAGGGATTACTTATGTGGTTTATTTTTTGTTGTTTTTTATTTTTAAAGAGTTGCTCTTTAATGGCGATGATGACTCCATGGACTGCACTGCAGAGGAATCATCTGGGTTGCACGTCACATCCCAACTAGTGCCATACATTAAGAGTCCGATCTCTGTGGTGTCAACGTGGATGTGTTGTGCATTTAGCGGAGTATTTGACGGCCCATTCCGGATCAAGTGATCAGTCTTATCTAGCTACCCCTTGCTTTCTCACATCATGACTGCTATTCTGAGATGGGACGACTGCTATTCATAATTAGTGCCATCCATTCCGATAAGTGCCATAGCTGAAATAAGAATGCGACACGTCAGGCGAGGTTATGAGGTTGTGGTTTTGTTTTCTTTCCTTTCCAGAATAAGAATAGGACAGAAAGGGGTGCTAGAGCAAAGCAAGTCACTATAGTTTATTTTTTGTAAAAGTGCAGACAATTCCAATGCAAAATTATGCATCCAGCCACACTGTGACCCTAACTTTTTGATGTTGATATTGTAGTCCTAACTATTTTTTTACATTGTTGCGGTCACGGACTGAATCAAGATGTGTTGGTTAGATAGGACAGTTCTGGTCCAGTATGGTATGTCTGAGTGAACCATCTTCTGGAAGTATACCTTATGTGCCCTGACACCAGTGGCCTTGGGAGGTTTCTGACTTCTCTTGAGTGTTGAATGTTGTTTTGCTGTTATCCGATGAAGACGGAGACTTCCAGTATCTCCATGTTGGTGTGGTACATCTTTAAGTGTGAAATGGTGTTTGTGAGTTCAAAGTGTGTTTTTCGGGGGGCTGGGAATTGTTCGTGAGTATGTTCATGTGAATACACACACACACACACACCCCCTTAGTAACACGGAGAGCTCTGTGTAATCCAGAGAGAGAGCGTTGTCCAAAAGATTGATAGTCGCGTGTGCAGCCTCACCATTCGTTTTGGGTCATTCTCTTGGTCACTGCATCCCATTGTGTACAGTATATGTGATGGTATATGTGGTGACGTTCATAAAAAGAAAGAAAACCAAATAAAGCTGCTATCTCACATTAATGCTTACCTTCGCCTGTCTTGGTTTGTATTAGTGTGTTACAGAGTGTTAGATGATTTTTTTTCATGTTACACACACGTTCCTGACATCACTAAGGTCAAAGGTTAAATACCCAGTGGGCACACACACTCGTAGGGGAAAATGTAAAGCTGTATCGTGATTACTATTAATCACTTGAAGGTGGAGTCCACAATTCTAATCCAACACACTTTTTGGCAAATTCAACTAATTGCTCCTCACGGTCCTCCACTCCTTTTAGTGTGCGCGCTCCAATAAAAACACCAACGTTCCTACAGTCCAGCTCTGTTAATGGAAAACTAACAGTGGCTCGGTTCGAGCTAGAAAAAGCTGGTGAGCTTGAATGTCAACAACAGTTTGCCAGAATGGCAGAGTCTGCCTTAAACGTGCAGTTCTCGAAAAGTTGATACTGAAACTGTTTCTTTTCCATTTACTGAGCCAGCACTATGTACACACACTGGAGCACAAACACATGACTGACAGCTAGAAGTCCGTGAGGAGAAATGAGCTGGATTTGATGAATTCAGGACTGCACCTCTTAAATGCATCTGCAAAATATAAACGTAACTGCAGTTCCTCCGATCTTAGGCACCACCTATTGAGCATCAGGAACATTTGTAGAGTAGCTAGCACACAAACAATACTTTTTTTTTTAAAAATGTATATGAAGGGAAACACTGCCGTTTGTTGCTGTTAACCGACAATTTAATGAGACCATGAGTACAAAAAGAGGTTCAGCAGGATGAAATACACAGAATGGGAAACAGCAGAGGGATGGACACAGTGAAAGCCAGTCAGTGATGCCTTGGCCACTAGTCTGAGACAGAGACAGAGGTTCCCATGCGTTCCAGCAGGCCTTTAGATTACATTGCTTTCTATTTAAATGGCTATTAACAAGACCAGGGCACAGTTCTCGAGAGGCACTTGATTTACTTGAAGTAGTTGGGACTCCTTAGCCATTGCTGACAGGCCCATGTGTACCGCGAGAGGGGTTCTTCCATCATGCCAGTACAGTGGAACCTTATTTAAAGAGAGTGCGGGAAGTGTCATGATGCATGCACTCGAGGCTCACTGATGGACACTATTTAAGACATGTACGGTTCCCAGGACAAACCTCGGGTTGGCAGATTTTGCTCAATGCTGATGCAATTTATTTTCACTACAACTCTCTTGACTTCAGGCCAGGAAGCCATTGTGGAAACAAGCTGAACAAACATTAAATATAAGGAATACGTTTAGGTCTTTAGTTGATTCTAGACATGATGATCTGTGTTTCAAGTATAGGTACACGGTGACGCCTTCTTTCAAACTGGTGTCATTATATAAGCATAAACCAATCAGATGATGCCAAAGCACATATAACACATACAGGTAAAATATTCTGGACATAAATTTGAAACAAAACAAAGGCAATTAAGACATCAACTTAGAATGCACACAAATTAATTATGTAAGCAGAAATTCAATGAATACAGTCTTTGGTTAGATTAATCCACCCACCCTATCCCATCTTAACCTTTGAACCAACTCTGTGTTCTCCTTTGGTACCAGAGGAACGTAAACCTTAAAGTTCACGACAAAGCTCAAAATGGAGCACGTTGCCACCAAATCACAAGTCAATTCAGAGTATGGCTGAGAATAATGCCTGATCGGACAGTCAATGAAACACCTGCTTTATACAACATACCATGCATTCTTTCCCAGTCCCTGGGTTATTATCCTCTATTGGTTTAGCATGTAAAAGGCCTTTTCATGGGCGTTTTCTGTGCCTGCCCTTGAAATGAACAGCTCAAGACAATGGTGAAACCAGTGATGTGAACACAGCCAAGTGTGGTCACCAGAGAGAGGACACAGGAAGGAAGCCTGCGGTGACCTCTGCTGGCCTGGAGCCAGAAACAGACTCCTTCGATTACCTTGTGTCACTGGAGCTAAGGCCTCTTTCAACACACACACATACACAATTAGCAAAAAAGATATAAATATCTGTATCCTACTTAACTGAAAAAGAAAATCTGTACCAATATTTCCTCAATTATACAAAGTTGTTAGTTTGTTATCTTGGCAGCAGTAAATGCATGTATAAATTGTACCGAATTGATCATTTAAATACATATTTAACAAAAAAAAAAGAAGAAAAGAGAAACACATTCTCATATCTGATCCATACCACGAAAACACTGCACCCCAATTACGCGTGCTTGAACTAAATTTAGTAGCGGCTACATTGATTGTGTGGAATGAAGGAGCTTCACAGGAACTAAGCTTAGTTCTCTCTCTCTCCTCCACAGTCAAAAGAGCCCTTTGTAGCAGCTCAGTATCTTAACTAGCAAGCACTCAGGACAGTGGGACAGATGGGAGAGACGGTGCCCTGTGTGAACAGAGTGTCTTTCAGAGAACTGTTACAGACCGTCTCCTGTGCTGGAGAGATGCTCTTTGACACGTCTCATCACGACGTGACCTTAGCCGTCCTGAAGAGCATTCCAATGGGAGGGAGAACCACCAGACTCAGATCGTATAAGGCATGATTTAAAAAAAAAAAAAAACATGCACTGCATACACAGAAGTTTACAACTTGAACTAGTTTGATTGTCAGTGATAACAAAATATCTTACAAAGAAATCTGACAAAACAAACCAACAAGCAACAAGAGCCGTGTCATAGAATGACTATGAGCCAGAAAGGAAGTGTATGACAGATATATACTAAATCCATGGGAGGAACCTATCTGGTTTATTGTAGGCACAGTTTGTTCCTTCCCTCTTCCCATCAAGGCTATAGTTACAAAGTGATGAAATGGGGAATGTTGCCTGACGAAAATAATTGGTGGTTTGAGAAACCTGAGCTTGACTTGAGACTTAAGTTGATTGTGGGTGAGCTGAATTTGTGCTATTGTAGGTCTATGTTTAAATAAGGTAGCCTGACTTCACTAATGCAGGGCTTGATGACTAACTGATAACGGGCCCAAGGGAGATCAACTATTCAACACTGTTCAGGTTAAACAGTATATGCTGTTAGCTTGCTGCTAACTAGAATGGAGGAGTGACAGGAAGTTGTGTGTGTACGTCAAATGCAGTTTTCTTTTTTAAGATTGGCAAATCCAGTCCCTCTGTGTGTGTGTGTGTGTGTGTGTGTGTGTGTGTGTGTGTGTGTGTGTGTGTGTGTGTGTGAGTGATTGTGAGTGATTGTGTGTAAGAGTGTTTTCATGGTAAACATTGACTCATTTAGCCACATGTGGGCGAAGCTCCTATAGGAAAGCACTGGGATTGGACCGTGGGTCTTTCTGGTTCCTGTAACGCATGGCAAGCCACACCCCAAAAATCTGAAGCAAGGGAGAGAGAGAGAGAGAGAGAGCACAGTATGAATGCCAAACAGGCAGAGAAAGATGGGAGGACATGAATTGCGTAGGTTAATATCTTTGTAAACCTCTAACAGCACCTAAAGAGTATGTGCTCATGAAAAAGGGGATTGATCCCATAATTCACTTCTGTGTGAGTGTCTGTAAGTGAGTGTGTTAGTGTGAGAGAGAGTGTAGGTGTGAGAGAGGGAGAGAGAGCCTCTGTGTGTGTGTGTGTGTGTGTGTGTGTGTGTGTGTGTGTGTGTGTGCGTGCGTGTGTATTAGGGATGCAATGGTACAGTGGGACCACGGTTCAGTATTTATGACAATTTTTTGGGCCATGGTAAAGGTATGGTTTGGTATCTTAATAATAAAATTAAACTATTTAGAAAAAATGCAGCATGACTGACTAGGCCTGGACTGAGGTAGCTTTCACTTGCTCCGGAGGTCCAACTATCAGTGGAAATGACTAGATAAGAAAGCTGAAATGTGAGGACATTGCAATGCGGTTCATTTTTCCATCAGTTGACATAATCTTGAGTCAGTAACCATCGAATAGGGCTGCAAATCTTTGGCTATAAATACTCCCGCTGCTATCGTTAATACCTCCACCAAGGTTTTTCGGTCCAGTTTGTTTGTTAGTTAATCTGGCTGTAAGCACGATTAAGCAAAAAATACTGGCCTGATTTCCATGAAAGGTGCAGTGTGGGCCAAGGAATAACCCATTAAAAGACTCACGGGTCGGCTCCAGGACATTAGTTGCGAAAAGTTTACTCGCTAGGGTTGCGAGATGTGGCATTTGACCTTGGTGGAGGTCTGCACTCTCAGTGACCTTTTACTTTATTTTTAATTTTTTTTATTTGTCAAAACATTTTGTTGGAAGGCAACAGCGAGAGATTGTTGTGTTTTTTGCTAACGAGGGGACTCTCCACCTGGGATAGGACCGAGTGATGGCGACATAAATAACACATTGTGTTAGAACTGTTTCCACTTGAGTAGCCAACAGTGGCTAAGCAACGGGAGCAGACTCTATTTTGTTTGTTTACAGTCTTCTTATCCCTGTCATCTTCTTCAACGTTGAATCCAAAATGTTCCTGCACAGTGGATTTGAAAGACGCGGTGCCTCTCCAAATTTGCTTCTCTCTGTCTAGCTAGCGTTTGTCATTGTGAAGTTGGAGCTGAGATCATTTTGCTTTTAAGTTTCCCCTCTTCTTCTCCAGCTCCTATTTGCATACAGAGCGCTGACAGAGATGTTCTGTGGATCTGAATGTACAACGTGCGTGTAGTCAGCAGCGCATTAATCAAGTTTGGAAAATTATGTCAATTGACAGGTGTACCATAATCCCAAATGGTTCGACAAATATACCGTGTACTGTTGCATCCCTAGTGTGTGTGTGTGTGTGTGTGTGTGTGTGTGTGTGTGTCTCTAGGTCTCACCTGTGTGAAACTGAAGAACAGTCCCACCCCTCCCAGGATTTTGAGGACTTTGCCGGAGTGCTGCAGCATCAGGTCTCCACAGGAAGAACACTCCTTCTTCACCTTACACTCCTGCAAACAAAAAGCACAGAAAGTGTATGTATGTACTGACGATATATATGTGTGTGTGTGTGTGTGTGTGTCTTTCTTCACCTAACACTCCTGGAGGACAGTAAATCATGGACAGTAAATCATTAAGCTGTACAAGAATGTGTATGTATGTACTGCCGATATATGTGTGTGTGTGTCAGTGGCGGCTGGTGGTTTTTAAAGTGAGGGAGGAAGGACTGCGCACTTGGTTGCCATTGGCCTGCTTATTCTGTTGTATGTGAGATACAAGTTGTTTCAGGGTGTTTTTGTGAACTACAGTACAGGCAGGCAGGGATAAAATTGATACAAAGCCACCAGTGTGGCACCATTGTACTTTGAAAGCTGGTGGACAGCATGTCTTTGGACTAGACAAGGCCAGAAGGAAAGGATGCAAAGCCAATTAGTCAAATCAGGCCTACTCTTGATTTGAAAAACTAAATACAAAATTCTGGGCCTATTTCCCCCCTCAATTACTGAAGCTATTGGTTATTATTTGACTAATTTTATTTTCAGCTGCAATTGTTTTAAGAAAAATTAAGACACAAGACCAAAAGTGATGCCATTTAAAATGCATCATGCTCTGAATCATTCACCAAGTAGCCTAATATGAGGCCAATGCCCAAGTGACAACGTAGGCTAATTAGAATAGATACGAAACACATCGCGTTCTGAAACATTCATTAACAATTTCCATTCAGAATGTCTGCTGAACAAGAACAATTCTTGCATGCCTAGATAGGCAGTTGCATCAATAAGTCTCTTCAAAACCTCCCTATTTTGGCGCACTTTAGCATTGTGGAGCGCGATTTGCAACCGCACACCTTCATCCACGACCTGATCAATTGGCATGGTGCCTAGCAAGGACAACCGAAGTGCTGCGCCAACGTGGTCTTGGCATTTATCATGACGTTTTGTTGCCCTGTCCAAATTTGTAATGTCGGCGAATCCATTTACAGACCATGTGTGTGATTTACCCATGAGCAAACAGGGCCAGCAGTATAGCCGATTGTTAGTAATGGTACCAGTGAGCCATGAGTATTTCGCATACCAGTTAGCATTAACGACAGCGGTTTTACCACTGGGTTTAGTGACTTGAATTTTTGGAAGTGGTCTCCCTGTTGTTTTCATACTAACCTTCTCTCTGTAGCTAAATGTAGAAAACGGTTTGTTCAATAAAACATGTACAATGTCTTCGTTCTCCATTGCACATATCTTTATTTGCAATATTTCTACAACAATCCAAGGGTGAAGTTCTGTCGATATCCTACAGCAGAATGGTCGAGCCGGGTAACTTCTTTCGCTCTTAATGTGTAATCCCCTCCCTCCAACGCCAAATCCGTTGTTTATTGGTTAAGCGATGTTGGCGCAGACTCAG
>NC_045156.1:12259122-12266622 GCF_900700415.2 Clupea harengus | reverse complement strand
GACAACATGTAAACAAATTTCCGACAACAGCCGCAAAAAACCTTATGCTTCCGCGATAAACTTAAGTCCAGTTTTACTTTCGTCATGTTTGATGACTGTGAGGTCTAGCGGGCAAACTCCATAGACAGTAAACAATACCTCTAAAGTACAGTTCCACCAGAGCACCGTCTCCACTTGGTTGAATAGCAACGCTAACTAGATTGTGCCCAACATAGAACTTGATTGAACACGCCATCTCTGGATGTCATACCACACTGGCGTTTATTAACACTGCGTTAAGCATCCACTTCGATTTGGTATTGGCAAGCTCGCTTGCTAGCTAATCATAGTAAAGTTTTTAACAGCTGGGCTTACTTAATCACAGCACAGGTAACATTAGCGTTCGCTTTTTAGCTTGGATTGAGATAAACCATAGTCTTGAGTAAAAAGAACGTAAATAGACTATTTCATAAACAGTGTATGATACCTTAACCTACAAAACTAGGTGAAAGTCTCCAACAAGCAAACCCACCAAGTTAACATTTAGAAGGAACTAGCGTTTATAGCTAGCTATCCAGCTAACTTTGTGTCATTTCGTTATGCTTTCACTCAATGGACATTGATCTTAACAGCTAGGCTATCAAACTAGCTATCGTACCTTCGTGACTTGTGGAACATATAACATATTGAAAGCAGAGTCGCTTACCATATAAACCACATTCAGGGAGTACAGAGCATTCTTTGAACAGGTGAAGCCCCCACAAACCATCTTTAAACCCCACGTTTTAAAACTTATTTAACACTTCAGTTATTTAAGTCCATAAACACTACTGGCAAGCTGCTGCCGCTTTCACACGAATGCCTTCCTCTTGTTCGTAGACAGAATGATGAGCCCTCGATTGATGATGCGTGTTGTTTTTCTCATTGCAAAGATATTTCCTGCGATGACGTTGGTTACCTTGCACATCGTTTTAAAGGTACACCAATCAAAAGTTGGGAAAATGTAAGTCAACAATCACATCAGTGTAAATCCATCTTTTTTTGTTTATTAGAAAGCTGTCATCCATTCTTTTGATTTAAGCTACAATGCATTAAATTCAGAGGGCTACAGGCCTACTTCTTCAAGGCTGAATGGAGAAATGTAGCCTATGTTGGAGCTCAGTGTATTTAAATCCATCTAGTTATAGTTAAACGTAGGGTATTTGGCAAACGCTTTTATCCAAAGTCAATCCAATGTTTTATTCAAATATAGCCTAAATGCTGTCATTTACTGGGCCCTTGTAACCGAAGGTAAAAAAAAAAAATAGCCAAGCCTGGTTATTGGGACTTTCTTTCACTATAACCTGGAGTCGAACTTGTTGAACAGGTTTCGTTTAAATTGACCCTGAAAATCGCATGTCATCGACTTCACAGGTACCACAGCAGATAGGTGAAAGAACGCATCAGCATTTTGACAGCACATCCAGGAAGTAAACTGAAGAGTCATGCATGCGTTATAGAACAGAAAATCGACCACACTGTTCGCGTCTCTGTGCAATTTCCGAAGAAGCAGAAGTTCTAGGTAGTACTAGGGACCTAGTCCACAGTTGCTGTAGCTGTCAATGAAATAGGCTATGTTTGACACATTAGGTCGCCTTGGGTGATGGGTGATGACTGATGGGCTGCCCCCTCATTCATACTACTTAACGTCGCTCTACGGACAGGTATCCAATATGAACAACCGCATGAAGTTGGCACAGTCGACCCCGGTACGGGTGGAAGTGAAACGACACGAAAACCTCAAAAACTCCTTCGGCAAACTATTCAAGCAGTTGGACAGAGTCCAGGATGAGCACCTTCGTTCCAGCCTTAAAGTATACTTGCACAGTGTTCAAGGTGAGTGTGTGTGTTTTTGTTTTGTTTTTTGTTTTTGTTTAAAACAATAATACAATGTATTTAGTGATGCGTGGGATGGAAGGCTACATGCATTCTGAGCGGTTGGTGTTGGAATTATGCAACTTTTAGATAGCTTTATTAATTTTGAGAATGTGTTCTAAAATGGTAACAGGCGAATGTGATCTGTAAAATGGGATTCATAACTTTTAAATCACAACATTGTAACTGATTCTGGGTGCCTCTCAATAACTCGAATGACTTGTCAGCAGATTTGTAAACAAAACAAAACAAACAAAAATAAATAAACACAAGGAGGGGGGTGTGGTGTCTACATCGTGACTATCTCGGCCCTATGTGTTATTATCGTGAATCCAGAAAGAAAGGTAGATTGGTAGATTAAAAAATAATAATAATGTTTGCATCCCCCATCAACGGGAGCCCTTCTTGCCAGTACGGGAAAGCTGAAACTGACTGGTCACAGGGTTGAGGGGAGATTAGGGAGATGGTGAATCCTCAGCACAATATTTCACATAGTTGGAGTTGGCCAAGGACTTTGCATATTTAGGCAAAACAGCTGTGTAGATGAAATTGATCGTTTAAATACTGTGTGGGTTGCCAACAGGAGAGCAGAAAGCATCTTCTCAGAAAGCCTTTTACGTTACTACTCTGTGACGCAGACCTTCTTGACTCTGTGAGTTAGGGAAGGAAGTTAGCTTCAACAGTCTCTTGAAGCCATTCTCAATATGATATCCACTCTAATTAAATGTTATAAACTGTGAACAAATGCACACAATTACAAATATATATTTGTAAATATAAACCCCAGGATAACACCCAGCTGTGTAGGCACCCATATTGAGACCAAACAGCCTCTTTGGCCAGTATTGCCTTTCAGACAGCCTATTAATAGAGCATCACTCACTGATGCTATTTTGATTCAGAGAAAAATCGACAGAGGCTTGTGAAGTCCATTTCTTAATGCTGTTTCGCTTTCCTATCTTTTATTTTCCCATGGACATAGCTCAGCAGCAACCCCTGTCAAGACATGATTGAGTCAAAGCGTATTTCAAGTCTGAATAATGTCTTTTGTGCTTATTATATAACTGAATAGATATAAGGCCTTTGATTCAGAATTTAGATGGACATTAAAGTTGAAGTTTGTAGGATTTAGGGGGATCTATTAGCAGAAATGGAATACAGTATTCATAATTATGTTTTTATTAGGATAATCACATGTAACTACGAATCATTGTGTTTTCGTTATTTTGGAATGAGCCCTTCCTGTATCTACAGTACATGGGAGCAGGTCATCTTCCACGGAGGTCGCCATGTTGCGCCGCCATGTTTCTACAGTAACCCAGAAGGGACAAAACTGGCTCTAGAGAGGGCCTTTTGCATTTGTAAATAGAGACAGGCGACGGCAGAAAACAAGGACAAACACATTTGGTGTGGCCTTTCCCAGATGGAAATCGCTGATGATGTACAAATGTGTTCAGAGTGACACCGATGTTGCCTGTTTTCTGCGGGGCAGGTAATTTAACCGACCGGTCTAAATGCAATGTGTTGTTTGATAGCTTTGCTGGAACCAAGTGACCCTTTTCCCTGTGTCAATGTTGGAAAATATCTTACTGCCACCAGGATTGTAATTTTACATTGATGTGCCAAAACTAGAATTTATCTTTGTTATTTGGACACAGATTTAAGCCTTGAAACACTTAAGTCTTTAAAAGTGTAGATGGGGTGAAAACAGTAAGTAAATAACTGCTTGTGTAGAGGAGAAAACCTTGTCGGCAGGGGACATCAGAAACAAGCAAAGCAGGAAAAGGAAGAGTACTCTGTGATCAAGACGTTCAAAATCTTTTATAAGATGATTTATTTATATGAGAACATTATGCATGGGAGAGCTAGTGTGTTTCATTTCTTTGTGATTGTGAGGCTCCACAGAGCTTACACACACACACACACACACACACACACACACACACAAACACACACACACACACACACACAAACACACACACACACACACACACCACACACACACACAGAGCCTACTTCACTGATGCTGTCAATGTAGGTGAACCTGAAAACTGCAGACTTGGGAATAATGGAGAGCTACTCACCTCTCGTGTGGTTGAAAAGCACCACGCCACGAATGTTATGAATGTTGAACGGCTTAAAATGAATAATTCACATTAGAGAGGTTTACGTCCTTTTCTCCAGTGAATACACATTGGATTGAGTTCATCAATTGCAGTTGGATCCCCCCACTAAGTCAGAGATTTACATAATCAGTCTGCTTAAAATGTCTGAAGCATGGGCATGAACATAGGTTAACCATTGTGGTGTACAAACAAACACAGTCCTCTAGTAATCGGTGGCCATAGTGTCTATAGCTGGTAGTTGTGTTGTCTTGGCCAATGTGTTACATCAGGAGACACATCTTTCATCGGTTGGGCCTTCGACGCAATCTGTGGTTGCCAGTCTTGTTGCTTCTGTAATGGTTGCCATGGCAGCCATCCTGTTTCCTTGTCTGCCACTCTTCAGAGAACCCTCAAACCCACTTCCTATGCCGAAGACAGAGGATGTGCCACTGCCAGAGCCTGGTGCAGCACACAGTCATACTCACACACGCTCAACCCGCATGTACTGTATATGCACAGGCATGTGTGCGCGCATAATGTACAAACACACACACACACACCACACACACACACATTTAATCACACAAACACACATGCAACATCAAGGACACACATACATACACACATACACACACATGCATACAGGAATATTCACAATTAATCACAACCACAAGGAACACAAATTTGAATTCTGTCCTGACATTTTCTTTTGGGTAATCTATTCATGTAGTCAGTTCTCCATCATAGAGGCTAGTGCTTGTACTTGACAAAGTTTGATTTGTTTTAAATGAAAACATTAGAAATCTGTAGTCTTTGCAGTTTCTTTTCTCTTCTCTTCTCTTCTCTTCTCTCAGTGTAATAAGCACTAATGTCTCAATTGGGCTCATATCGAACAGAATGCCTTCTATAAATAAGCACGAGAGACACAACCACTCCAACTCCCTCCCACTCCATCGTACTTGCCCACAGTCTCAACTGCTCCTATAACTATAGATGGATCCACAATACACGTGGAAAGATCAAACGAGCGAGCAGCTTAGGCCACATGAAAAAGAGACAATCATTTCCATCACTGTGCCTTCTACACCAGTGGTTCTCAACCCTGGGGGTACGTGAAGGCAGTCCAGGGGGTACGTGAGATTTTTTAAAGATATATTTAAAATAAGCATCCATTCAAAAATCCTTTAAAAATAGTTATTATACGGCTCTTCAGAATGTTCCAAAAAGTTCCGTTGATTTTGTATGGGCCATATGTGGGTTAAATGTCTGCGTTCGCAGGTCTGTAATTTCTTGATATTCACGCTGCGAAAAGTTTATGACCGCTGTCATTGGCAACGGGTTTTGTGCTTCTAATTCACATCTTTCATATCAATCCGCAAGTAGTCCGGTAATTTAACGTAACGGAAAGTCATTGAAACTTGAAGTCAGAAGGTGGGTTGCTACGCATTTGCGTGAAGAAATTTTTTTTCTTAGCGGAAATCACGAAATGGCAACAAAATCGTTAAAAAGAGGTATTTTGCAGGAATGTCTTCTATGGTTTTGGCAAATAACCGTATAATAAGCGGGATTTTTGTATTTATTTCAGTAGGCCTACGTTCGTGCGTGTGGGTGTGCCTGTGAGCGTTTGCGCTGATATAAATTGATATTACTATTGCTCTCGTGTGTGTGTGTGCCAGCCATGTGTATTGATCGTCGGAATGGAATTGTTGGAATTACGATCTGAAGTACACACATTTCTGATTGAGCACAGATCTCCCCATGCCACCTTGTTCCAGGACACAGACTGGCTTGCAAAGATGTGCTATCTGGCAGATATATTCAGCAAACTGAACGAACTGAATATGTCTCTGCATGGAAAAGACACCAGCATTTTAAAACTGTATAACAAGGTGGGTGGCTTCCTGAAGAAAGCAGAGCTTTGGAGAAGAGCCTCTGCACAGGGGGATTTCACCTGCTTTCCTTAGGTGGATGATTTTCTCTGTAGTGAGGATGTGGACAGAGCTTCAGTCAAGTTGCTCATCGTGGGACATTTGACTAACTTGATTGAAAATTTCCATTCCTACTTTCCTGACATGGATGAGAAATCTAAACAGCTGGATTGGGTGAGATACCCATTTCACTTGTCCGAAACAAACGGAAGCAAGCTACCTGTCACTAATCAGGAAACACTCCTGGAAGTGTCATCTGACCGTGGCCTCCAGATGAAGTTTGCCACATCCACACTCACACAGTTTTGGGTGTGTGTGAAGCAGGAGCACCCTGACCTGGGACAGAAAGCTTTGGAGCAGCTACTAACCTTTGCCTCCACATATTTATGTGAGGCCTCCTTCTCTGCAATGACTGATCAAAACAAAGCAGAGAAACAGACTGTGCCTGGAGAAGAGCTTGATCACAGCAGTTGCCTCCCTGCCACCAAGACTGACAAAGCTTCTCAGTGAAGCACAAGCACAAGTTTTTCACTAAAACTCAGTTCAATGCAACAATGTTCAATGTTCAGTGTTGATAGTTTAATAAATCAGACAATGATGGCATAGCGCTGTGTATTACATCTTTTTTTCAATCAAAAATGATCTGCGCTGGTTAGGGGGTACTTGGCTGAAAAAATATTTCACAGGGGGTACATCACTGAAAAAAGGTTGAGAACCACTGTTCTACACATCCCAGCTGATTCTTATCAAGCTACATTCACAATTCATCGTCTCGTATAAATGGAGGACAAAATACTGTACAGTTACCTGAAGCGTGTAGGAAGACAAACAGCGCTCTCACGGCCTGGCTCTTATTGCCTGGCCCAGGGTAATTAGGGTGTTTGTTATTACGTGCTATCACTCGAGTTGACTCGAGTGCTGAACTGTTTCACTACCATATGCAATAATTCTCATTACACAGTAATGTTATTCGTATATGCTTGTGTGTGTGGGTGTGTGCTTGGAGTGCATTTGGCCTTGATGTCGTATTTGCATTGCAGATCAGTTGAAGGTTAGTTCAATGTCTTTGTGTGTTCTTCACAGGGGGAGGGTAATATATTGTTGTTTGTTTGTGTGTGTGTGTGTGTGTGTGTGTGTGTGTGTGTGTTGTGTGTGTGTGTGTGCGTGTGTGTGCGGGTGATTGTGTTTGTGTTTGTGTGTGTGTTTTTAATGCTGAAGTTTTTCTTATATTGTCAGAGCCTCTTTCATCCTTTCATCCCTTCTTCTTATTGATATCAGATTGATTGATATCATGATTGATATTAAAAGATCCAGTCTCTGAAGCCCACCGATAGAGAGGTCAGAGGCTAGAGGTCGCTGATGATTAACACACACACACACACACACACACACACACACACACACACATTCACACCACTCACACAGTGAGCCTTCTAGGGAGTTCCTGTCTTTGACTGTTGAATGTGTTGCTGTTTTACACAATAATACACTCCGTTAGTTAAGCTCCTCCTCGTGAGGTTTCTCTGTGAAAGACATCTGATGTAAAGAGTCCTTGAATCATTTAAGAACAGTGA
>NC_045156.1:12249122-12254122 GCF_900700415.2 Clupea harengus | reverse complement strand
CCTTCCCGGGCCAGGACAGGACCTGAGGGGGCAGGACAGGGAAGACGACGACGACGACGACGACGATGAGGAGGTAGAAGAGGAAGACGAGGTGGTGGCGGCGGCTAGCAGGAGCGTGGAGGAACGTGTGCCGCAGCCAGAGAAGCAGGAAGTGGAGGAGCCGGAGAAGGAGAAGAAAGAGGGGAGGGCCAGCTGGGCGGTGAGGGAGAAAAGGAGGCCTGAGAGCAGCGACGGTCGTCCTCCCAGAACGCCCGTCCCAAAACCGCGCGACCAAACCGTGTCACTGGTGCCTGTTAAAGACAAGGCGGGCATGGAGCTGATGGGAAGCCCAGGGATGACCCTGGAGCGCGATCGGGAACGCCGGGAAGATACCCCCAAAATGGACCTCTACAGGGAGGTCTTCCCACCACCCCATCGTGGCGTTCCTGAATGGATCGACCAGGGCTCCAACGGCACTCCAAGCCGGGCCGCTCTGTCGGGCCGGACCGGCCAGCGACCGGAAGCGCTGCTGCGCTCGCACGTGGCCATCACCACGGTGAGCCGGCGGGAGCTGCGCGAGGCCAGCCAGAGTGTGCCCCCGTCCGCCAAGAGCCTGGACCGCAAGGCCCGCGAGCGCTCGCCCCCCACCACCATCACCATGACGATGGGGCCCTACCGCGCCTCCTGGTCCGAGAGCGAGGGCCGTGGGATGTTCCAGCGCATGACTGGAGTCAGCGTGGGCGGCGTGGGTGGGATCGGCGTCTCCGGCGCGCCGACGATGGCTCGCGAGAGCCCGCGCTCGGACCGGCTGAAGACCGCCTCCACCTCGCTGCCGGCCCCCGCCACACAGGTGCAGCCCGCCAAGCCGCAGCGCAAGGGCAAGAGCCGCACGCTGGACAACAGCGACCTGCACTCGCTGTCCGAGGACCTGCGGCGGGGCAAGGAGGCCCAGAGGGGTGGCGGTGGCGCCGGGGGGGCGTCTCAGGCGCAGGGTCAAGCCCAGGCGCCGGCCCGCGACCGCAAGATGCTCAAGTTCATCAGCGGCATCTTCACCAAGAGCTCACCGGCGCCCCCTACAGCCGCCACGCTGCCTCCCACGCCCACGCCCCTCTACAGCTCCGTGCAGAGGGGGTCCAGCGAGGAGGACGGTAAGAGGGACACTCCAAGGCCATCCAAACACACACACACACACACACACACACACACATGCACGCGCACACACACACACACACACACACACACACTCTCACACACAGCTTAGCTCTCACCTGTTCCCATTTTGCCATTGCTCAACCCATTTGTGTGGTTTATGGACCTCCTTTCCTCATGCTTAATTTAGCAGGGCTCTCCTTCTCCTTCTTCTTCTTTCTTTCATCTGTATCTTCCTATGGAGGGAGCGAGGAGGTGACATTGGGTGCATGTGAGTCACACACCATGGTCACACACCATGAGATGGCTGAGGAGAAGTAGAGAGGCACCTGTCTGTGGAGAAAGAGAGTTCAGTTCACTGTGCTTGAAATTTTGGCACCATCTTTTGAGCTCTTGATTGTGGGAGAGATTGACCTTAAACGAGGGTTGTCTTAGCCAGAAGGCAGATTTTGGGTTCACTGCCTTCTTCTGCAAACAGAATGCTGATCTCATTCACTGCTGTTGAATGAGAGACCCTTATGTTTGGCATCAGCGGTGTGAAGTTATTCAGTAGAAAGCTTTTTTGGATGGAGGATAGTGTCAGGTGTTGCTCCTCAGCAAAGAATGGCTGATCAATAAATCTGATCAGGTCAATAGGAAAGGTTTGGATACAGCCTTGGAATGAGACCATGAGTGAATAGGGCAGGGCTTATTGGGCTCTAAGGAGGGATTTATGTGGATTTAACAACAGCTTAGGATATGACTGTCAAAGTAGGACCACTGATGGTGTCCATGATGATGATGATGATATGGTGACTGAACCAAGCATCTGAATAGCAAAAGAAAGGAAGGGAGAGGAAGGAATTTGGTGAAAAAATGGTCCATCTCCTAGATAGTAGCCGTCTTTGGAGTGGATCTGGTGCTGTTCAAGGGCCCAAATGCCAGATCTGGGCCTGATCCGTTTCCAGGGTGGGCGTCTATCCGAGTGTCTTTGGGGATCAGTGTTGTAAAACATACGTGACAGGGGCACATGCTAAATTATTTGTCCGGAATAAGTGTCGCATCATTAATGAATAGAGTGGTAGTACACAGAGCCGCTGTCCTCAGAGCGAATGAATGGGGAAGTGGAGCGAGGGGGGGAGAGAGAAAAAGAGAGTGGGATGAAGTGAGTGTGGGGAGGAGGGGGGGAGAGAGAGAGGGATGAAGTGAGTGTGGGGAGGTAGGAGGGTTTTTTGTAATGCGGAGGTGCCTCATTGTTAAATATGTGAGTTGAAATGAAAACCCTGCGGATAAAATAATTATGTTAAGAAATAGACTGGATTTGTGCTCTGCGGGCGTACCTCACCTATGGCTGTGCTCACTGCTGGTCAGAGAGGTTCATTCATTTGTATGAGAATGTCAGCATCCCGGTGGTGAGGCAGAGGTGCCCTGAATTTATGACTCATCGCTGTGTGTGTGTGTGTGTGTGTGTCTGTGTGTGTGTGTGTGTGTGTGTGTGTGTGTGTATGCACAATGTGTTTGGCGGGATAATGAGCGTGTGAGTTTTGTTGAGCTTGTATGCATGAGAGTGTGTGCCTGGTTGTTTGATTTTTGTGGTTTGTGAATGTGCGGGTGTGTGTGTGTGTGTGTGTGTGTGTGGGGAGGGGGGTGGTGGTGGTGGGGGTGTATTTGTGTGTGTGTGTATGTGCACCGCTGTTTCTATGAGAGCATTTATCGTGCAGAAGCCAGGCAGTTTCTGGAGGAAGGGTTGCCATGGCAACAGAGGATGGGGAGAGATGCTAGTTGGATGGCTGCGTGACGCTGGGAAGGGAGAGAGAGAAAAAGGGGGACAGGGGTGGAGGGAGGAGGAGGAGGAGGAGGGGTGTAGTCTTTTTTTTTAAAAGGGACAAGAAGCTTTTGAAATGTCACAGAGATGAGCCCATAGTACAGATCACATCCTGTGCATAAATAGCGATGGGATACTTCATTTTGTGTATGTCTGTGTTTGAATTTTCGTAAGTCGGTCTGCATGTCTAGTAGGGCTGAACGATTTGGGAAAATAATCTAATTGCGATTTTTTACCAAAATATTGCGATTGCGATTTAATATGCGATTTTTTTTTTGTATCCTCTTTTTTTCCCCAACAAAACGTAATGAATGATTTAAATATGACCAACACAATATTAGATACATTTAGTGTCAAATATTCTTTCCCACATTTTACATTTTTATTTAACTGCTCATTACAGAAACAAGAACAACAAATCGGTGACTTTGCCACTGTGCATTTAAGTAATTTAAAAAAAGTCATTTTAAGTATAAACACTAGGCATGCACTTTTTAAACACTGTGTGCAAAATGTAACATCTTAAAAAAAAAAAAAAAAAAATACTTTTTTTTTTTTTTTTTATACCACGTTTTTTAATCGCGAACGTTGCGGTTAAAAAATCGCGTTCTATCATATCGCGATTAAATCGCAAATGCAATTAATCGTTCAGCCCTAATGTCTAGTGTGAGTGTGTCTGTCTGTGTGTGTGAGAGAGAGAGAGCATGAGCATGTGAGCATGTAAATGTGTGTGTGTGTGTGTGTGTGTGTGTGTGTGTGTGTGTGTGTGTGTGTGTGTGTGTCCATGCAGCGTGTGGAGTGAATTTATAGCATGAAAGGACAACACTGTCTGAATGCTTTTGGCATTGGTCGAGAGCGAGGCTGTGCATGCGTGTGTGTGTGTGTGTGTGTGTGGGTGTGTGTGTGTGTGAGCGCACATGAGGCAGTGTATTTGTGTGTGTAAAGAAGGATTTTCAAAGCACTAAATTCCAAACAGAAAAACAGAAAAGCAGAGTATCTTTGTACGAACTGTTCCATTATCTCCGTCTGGTTTGTATTTATGAAGTTGTCCATCGCTGTAGGCAACCTCTCTCTTCCTTGCCAAATGTAGGCTCTTTTTATGCTCCCTCTCCCCTTTCATTTCTCTCTCTCTCTCTCTCTCTCTCTTTTCTCCTCTCTCTCTCTTCCCTCTACTTTCTCTTCTCTTCTCTTTCTCTTGGTTTATCTTATCTTTTTATTTCTGTATAAACTCAGTGTAAGTGCATTGCATGGCTCGCACACTGGGCATCTAGCCTTGAGGACCTCCACACACACACAATAGAGAGAGTAATCACACACAAAAACCTGATTCATTCAACCTACAGCTCAGCCTAATGAGAGATTCATTTGTGAGAGGCATGGAGTAAAGACAGAGAGAGAGAGAGAGAGAGAGAGGAAGAAGGGAGAGGTAGACCATCCATGTGCTTGTGTGTGTGAAGGGGGGGGGGGAGGGAGAGAGAGAGGGAGGATAGAGAGAGAGAGAGACAGAGAGCGAAGAGTAGATTAAAAGCCCAGCTGATGGCTTTGACGGGAGATGTTTATTTGTTCTCTCTTCCCTCTCTTCTCTTTCTCTTGGTTTATTATCTTTTCTTTCTGTATAAACTCAGTGTGAGTGCGTGGCGTGTCTCGTATGCAGGGAATCTAGGGAGAAGATAGGTAGAGATAGGGAGAAAGAGGGAGAAAAGAGGGAGAATCAGAGAATGACTACCATCCATGGGCTTGTCTCGTATGCAGGGAATCTAGGGAGAAAGAGAGGGAGAGAGAGAGAGAGAGTGAGAGAGAGAGGGGGAGAGGGAGATAGAGAGAGAGAGAGAGAGAGAAAGAGAGAATCAGACAGTGACCAGTATCCATGGGCTTGTGTGTGAGGGGAGAGTGAAAAGAGAAGCAAAGAGACAGAGCAGTATTCTTCGTGTGTGTGTGTGTGTGTGTGTGTGTGTGTGTGTGTGTGTGTGTGTGTGTGTGTGTGTGAGAGAGAGAGAGAGAGAGAGAGAGAGAGAGAGAGAGGTGGGGAGTGAATAGAGAGGGAGGGAAAAGAAGAGAGAAGGGTAGA
>NC_045156.1:12191622-12246622 GCF_900700415.2 Clupea harengus | reverse complement strand
AAGGCCAATTAGTGCACCATATGACATCTCAAATAACACAGCTGGCTACGTCTGTGAAGTGTGTGTGTGAGTGTGTGTTTGTGTGCAAAGGTATGTGGCGAGGGTGAATATGAAAATATTAGTTTAACTGAGTGTGTTTGTGTGTGAGTAGAAATATGTGTTTGACAGATCTCAAATGCAGCGTCATATTAGGTTGTTAATGTAAACTGTGATCCTTGCAACCTGGTCTATCCATTTTTATGTGTTGGGTGTATTGTGTTGGTTATGAGTTGTGAGGTGGTTGGGTCACACTTTATTTGGATGGTCCCCTCTGGACTATCTACAGGTGCTCAGATTATAAACACACCTTATTTGGATGGTCCCCTATAGCCTATCTGTTGAAACTCATTAAATGTATGGTTAAAATAGGAGTAGGGGTTGGGTTTGGATAAGGTGATGTTCAGTGAACAAAAGACTGAACTTGAATGTCAACAAACCATCTGTGAAGTCTCTGTAGGTGGACTGTCCAAATAAAGAGTTGTGGCTGGTTGCTTTTTTTAATGACCTATGAAAAACAATCCCCAGGATAGCCTCCTTGAATTATTTACAGTCTGAAGTCCTGTTTGTGGAGGTAATCTTTTGAAGTCGAGGTTGAGGTCCGCCATCTTGAGTAAGGGCCAGGGGCAGATTCATCCTCATTCACGCAGCCCATCTCCTGATACTATTCCATGTGATAGTCCATTATATGATTAGCAAAATCTACAGTTTTGTGATTCTGACACATGTTACCAAAAGCATGTTTTTCCCAAAAAGTTAATCTCATTCTCGACATCTCTATCTCTGTTTCTACCCACCTCTCTCTCTCTCTCTCTCTCTCTCTCTCTATCTGTCTCTCTGCCTCTCTCTCTCTCTCTCTCTCTCTCTCTCTCTGTCTCTCTCTCTCTCTCTCTCTCTCTCTCTCTCTCTGTCTCCCTCTCTCTCTCTCTGTCTCTCTCTCTCTCTCTCTGTTTCCCTTAACAGCAGCGTGTGCCAACAGCCAGGAGTGGATTTTGAGTCGTACCATCCAAGAGCTCCGTCTGGTAAGGGGGCGAAGTTTGTTTGTCTCTGTTTTCTTTGGAAATGTCTTGGTAAATTATTCCTTTAAACTAAAGGCTACCCCTGTGGGTCCCGCTCCGACTGATCTGGAGCCAGCAGTTGAACAGCATGCAAACATCCTCGGGCGCTTTCGCTCTCTCGTGGGTAGCCCAGAGTCTCTCTGACTGTGTCTGGCTCTGTGGAAATGAACCAGGAAACTTGGGTGTTTTTCTCCTTTCCTGTCGCCCAACCCTTTCAATGGAGTAAGGCCGTGTTTGTGTCTGCTGTCGCTCTCACAGGGGGTTCTGGGAAGTCTGCAGAGCGGGAAGTCAGCGTTGGTGCACCGCTACATGACCGGGAGCTACCTGCCTCTGGAGTGCCCTGAGGGTCTGTACCATCCCCCTGTCATTACGCTACACAGACACTGACAAAATGGCTCTCGCACATATGCGGAAAGCGCACACAAAACCCCTTGATTGCTGAATTAGTAATACACTAACGTGCCTGTGTGAGTGTCTGTGCTGTGATACACTATGTTAGGCTACAATGTTGTGTGTTTTAACAAGAAAATGGAACAATTCGTAACCATCAAGCTACTGTAATATTGTAGACTGTGTAGACCGTGCACTAAAAACATTTCAACATTTCAACGTAGAAAAACCTTTGAACATTGTTATTGAAATACCCTGCAGTTAAGGTTGCAATTTATTATGAGGTATAACAGAATGGTAAACACAATGCTTCACTCACACTATACTTAAACTTCTCACAATTCTCTGTAATTGTCTACATTATAGTCAGTTTACTTAGACTTTTGACCTTCGACCTTTGATTCCTGTTAGTAGCATATTTGACAGAGGAAATATTGTGTATCTCATCACAGGCATTGATTCTAGTAGCATCTGGTAAAATATTCAAATAATCTCCTGGGGGTGTCACTGATTTGTGATCAGTTGGAACAGTCCATCTCCCATTCTCCTGGGGATGTCATTGATTTGTGGTCTCTAATACAATTTGTTCCGCTCTCTTTCAGTGTGTGTCAGTGATGTATTTGCATGTTTGTCTGATCTGAGATCTGTGTTGTGGTGTTTTTTCCAGGGGGCCGGTTTAAAAAGGAGATGCTGGTGGACGGACAGAGTCACCTGCTGCTCATTAGAGAAGAACCAGGCCTGCCAGACGCTCAAGTGAGTGATGGAGAGAGAGAAAGAGAGAGAGAAAGAGAGAGAAAGAGAGAAAGAGAGAGAAAGAGAGAGAGAGAGTGAGAGAGAGAGAGAGTGAGAGAGAGATAAAGATTGAGAGAGGGAGAGAGTGTGTGTGTGTGTGTGTGTGTGTGTGGTGTGTGTGTGTGTTTGTGTGTGCGTGAGTGTGTGGTGTGTGTGTGTGTGTGTGTGTATGTGTGTGTGTGTGTGAGTGTGTGTGTGTGTGTGTGTGTGTGTGTGTCTCACATTTTCACTTGACGATATATTTTTGTGCAAAGGTGTGTGTGGGAGGAGAGGAAAACGCACACATGTGAGTCCGTGTATCATCATAACTCTTCCAATTATGAATGAACAACTTCTCTCTCTGTCCCTTCCTCCTCATGCGCCTGCAGTTCTGTAGCTGGGTAGACGGTGTGATCCTGGTCTTCAGCCTGGAGAACGAGGCCAGCTTCCAGGAGGTCTACAACAACTACAGCGAGCTGTGCGCACACCGCAATGTAGCAGATGTCCCCTTCATTGTAGTGGGCACTCAAGGTGAGACACGGACCCAGACTGCCATTGAAGTTGCCATTTAGGGCCCGAGATATACAGCATTGAAACACTGGCTCACTCGGTCACAAAAACTTAATTCACCAGATCTGTTCCTATCTTGGCCAGTATCTGGCTGGACACGTTTTAGATATGCCTTAATATGTACAGAAATATAGATAGGTGAGTATATTGTATTAAATGTGTTGATAATACTACATTGTACAGACATTGTCGGCAGAAGATCTAGAACATTTGAAGTTATTGCTCAGGAGAAACTGACAGTATGCATGACAGTATAATAACTGAAATGGTGCTTTCAGTGTCATCCTCACTATTGAATTTTTCCAATCCAATTTAATTCAGTTAGCCTCACAGTCTATTGTGTGTCATTGCTAATGTTTCCAATTAGCACAGTATTTTCTCAGGATCATTTAATTATGCTCTTCAGTCGATACTGAAATTCCTGTAGAATAGTCATTCATTTTGTCAGATGTTCATAAAGAAGAAGTCTTCCCTTGTATTTGATGTCAGCTGGTTCATGGTGGAGTAAAACCATGGCGCTGGCTTCACCCTCAACCCCAGAGTAGTCATTTACAGACTAGTAATTTACATTACATTTAGTCATTTACAGACTAGTCATTTACATTTAGTCATTTAGCAGACGCTTTTATCCAATCAAGCTACGAGCTACGAGCTATGAGCTACGAGCTACGAGCTACGAGCAATACAAACCTAGTCCCGCTTTGCTTTATGATGTTGTGTTAACATGTCCTGCGTCTTCTCTCTGCTTTATGGTGTTGTGCTACTATGTCCTGCGTCTCTCTATAGCAGTTTGCAGCTCATGAGTCTGTTTCCTGTCTGTGCCCAGATAAGATCAGCAGCACAAACCCGCGGGTTATAGAGGACGCCAGGGCCCGTCAGCTCTGTTCCGACGTCAGGCGCTGCTCCTACTTCGAGACGTGCGCCACCTACGGGCTGAACGTCAACCGCGTCTTCACCGAAGGTAAAAAAAACACTGCCGCTGCTCTGTGATCTCTGAAGGGGTCTTGTGTTCTTCTAGGGAGTTCATTGTTTTGCTTATTGCATTTGAAAAGTGCAAGGCTCAGTCTCCAGATTCCCAGTCTGCTGAGATTCCCAATTTGGTGTTTGTTTAATATCTCTCAGTTTTTTTTTTCCATTTTTGGTGAACACTAAAAACACACTGAGGTGAGGTAGGGCCAGGTGTGCAGGTTTCAGCGATATTGAAACATTTTCCACTTTCATCTCCGAATCTTGTCTATGAGGAATGGCCAGTTGGCGATGGTGCAGACGGTGTCCAGTGAAGGGCATAGGTGGGGAGCATAAATCCCAGACAGGAATATTTCCATCTAGTGATGGACTTTTTGTATCAGTGTAATGCTCTGTACAGTTAGGCTGGAAGCATTACAATGAACCAAGCCTCCTGCAGGTGCTAGGCACGTCACCATCTGTGCGATGAAATGCAATGACTTATGTGGGCCGGATCCATTAGCAGACATCTTGACAGTGACAGAGGGGAGCAATGCAATCAGCGTTGGCCAGCCTCCATGTGGAAAGCCCTAAGTATCCCCCCCCCCACGCAGCTGAAGCACAGGAAAGGAGAAATGTAGAAATGCGCTCTCACTGGGTATTGAACCCACGACCTTGGTTTTGTCTGCACCTCGCCTCACTCGTTGATGTACAGGAGCATAAATTCTCCGTACTGCAGGTTAATGTGCAGAAGTGCCCCGTGTCTGCAGTAGTGTGCACTGATGCAGACCATAGCAGCGACAGCAGCAGTTTCCTGTACATATTGGTGTGGACCTTAAAAAGGAAATAGCATGATGATGTTGTCGTAAATTTGAATGCGTCGATATTCAGGGCAGTATGAGAATCGAGAGGTAGAAGAGGAAGTCTCGAGGAGAGAAAAAGGAAGGTCACAACGATGTGACAAGAGCATGCTAGAGGGGAACGGAGAGGAAGGGAGATAAATTATCTACTTCATCACAAACGACCAGTAAATATAAATATAAAACCTGAGCACCATTTTTCTTCAGTATAATGTGTGTGTGTGTGTGTGTTTGTGTGTGTATGTGTGTGGGGGAGTGTGTGGGAGTGTGTGTGTGTGCATGTGAGTTTGAGTGTGTGTGTGGGTGTGTGTGTGTGTGTGCGTGTGCGCGCGCGCGCGCGTGTGTGTGTGTGTGTTTGAGTGTGTGTGTGTGTGCATACCAGGGACTAAAGAATATGCAGCTTGATTTGTGTAAGATACTGCAAGTTAACTTATTGTTGGTTATCTAGCACAGTGCACATCTTTATCATATTTTGTTTTGTTTTTCCTTGCTTGTATTGTCGCTGTGCCTGAGGTTTCTTATATTCTGCTAAAAGACAGACGTGACGGCTAAAGGAAATGTGTTATCTTTGGTGTTTCTCATATTTTCAACTATCAGAACCAAGACGCACAATAAAAACAGTCAAAATAATAAAAATGTAATAAACTACTTCTTTGACACTTAGTCAACCTGGGCTGTAATACAGGGAAGGACAAGGGCACCTGGTGTTACTATGAGTCCTAGAACACATTTGGGAACATTTGCCCTTCATCTTTACTTTTTTGTGGGCTCTGTCCTTGCAGCTGCTCAGAAGATTTGGGCGGTGAAGAGGCAGGCTGCTCTGTTTGCATCCTGTAAATCCCTCCCCAACTCCCCCAGTCACTCCGGCGGATCGACCCCAGTGTCAGGAGCCTTCCCTGGGCAGGTGAGTGAGTCTCATGGGTCTCATGGCCTACTTCTCCTCAACCCCTCATCCTCCTTCTTTCTTCTTTCTACTATACTGTACTTGTTACACTTTTACACTGTTACATTTTGTGTTTTATTCTCATTCTCAGTCTGACCTCCAATCACATGTTAACACTGACAATCTCTTCCTCTTTCCCCCCATCTCTGTCAATCTCTCTCTACCCCTCTCTCACCTTTTCTGTCTTGACCCCCCCCCCCCCCCTCCCTCCCTTCCTTCCTCTCTTTCTCCCTCCCTGAAGGCCAGTAATGGGGGCCAGAGCAGTGACTACTCCTCCTCCTTGCCCTCTACTCCGGTTATCAGTCATAAGGAGATCGGCGTGTCGGGAGCAGAGAAGTTGGGCAGCGCCACCCCAGGGACGCTCAGGAGCGGCCCGCGACGCCGCACGCCCCGATTCCCAGTTAGTTGACCTTTGACCTCGCCTGAAGCTTCTCTCTTGTGCGTTCATGCTCATTCTCCTAGGCCGATGTCAGGAGCAACTGCGGGGGGGGGGGGGGGGGGAGAGTCCCTATTGTTCGTTTGAAAACTGTCTTCAACCACTAGCTAGCAGGAAAGGTTATTTGTAGCTGTAAACATATCCTTGACTGCAGGATGAGGCTCATTCAAAAGAACTGAGGTGAACTCACGCTAAAATTAGATATTATAAAACACTTTCCATGGCATTTTCAGTACTATTCTTAAAGTGTGGTTGGCTCGAGCAGAAATCTGTCCTGGTAATGTTATACATCATAAAATATTACTTAACTACTTCCTGTTAAAATTTGTAATACGTTTTTCTCCATTTATTCTCTTCTGTTTCAGGGTCGCCGTGGCAGTGATGAGAGAAGGAGTGTTGATAGTAAATGTGATTTTGGCAGTGGAAGGGCTATCCCCATCAAACAGGTGTGTGTAGGGTGTGTGTGTGTGTGTGTGTGTGTGTGTGTGTGTGTGTGTGTGTGTGTGTGTAGGGTGTGTGTGTGTGTGTGTGTGTGTGTGTGTGTGTGTGTGTGTGTGTAGGGTGTGTGTGTGTGTGTGTGTGTGTGTGTGTAGGGTGTGTGTGTGTCTGTGTGTGTGTGTGTGTGTGTGTTGGTATGGTATGAAAAATCATGAGGTGTGATGTTTGCTTTTCTCACTTGAGATCCAACACATTTCTTTCGACCCCCTCTGTCTATCACACACAATCTCTCTCTCTCTCTCTCTCTATCAAACATAATCTCTCTCTCTCTCTCTCTCTCTCTCTCTCTCTCTCTCTCTCTCTCTCTCTCTCTCTCTCTCCCTAGAGTGTCCTACTGAAACGCAGTGGAAGCTCAATCAACAAGGAATGGAAGAAGAAGTACGTCACTCTGTCCAGCGATGGTGTGCTGTCCTACCACTCCAGTGTCAATGTAAGTAGATACCAGGGAGACACACTGAAAAACTGTGTCTGTGTGTGAGTCTGTGTGTGCGCATGTGTGCATTTGTGCATGTGAGAATATGATCTGAATGTGTGTGTGTGTTTGTGTATGCGCTTGTGAGTGTATATATGAGTGTGAGTGTGTGTGCGCATGAATGCGTGTCCGCATTTAACGCAAAACGAAAGTAGTCTGTGCATTTTTTCGCTCCCAAGAAAACCGTGTTGGTTTGTTTTTCCCGTTCCCTTTGTTTATGGGTCTCTCCGACACAGATCCTCTTAAATCCCAACATTGATCACAGCGCACAGATAAACCCCATCCCCGCAGGAATGTTCCCCCAGTGTGCAGAAGCGGCTGTCATTGCTTCCCCTCCATCCCCACCTCCGCGTACTGGCCCTGTGTGTGTGTGTGTGTGTGTGTGTGTGTGTGTGTGTGCTCTCACTCCATCCCCACCTCCGCGGACTGGCTCTGTCTGTGTGTGTGTGTGTGTGTGTGTGTGTGTGTGTGTGTGTGTGTGTGCTCTCCCTCCATCCCCACCTCCGCGGACTCGCTCTGTGCTTCGCCTCTTCCCACCTTGTGGGCAGATATATCAAATCCACTGTGCTCGGCTGTTCTATCCAGCAAAAAGAACAGAATAATGATCTGTCTGGAGACTTCCTCTCTCTCTTCCCCCTCCGCTGTCCTCTCTGCTTCGCTGAGAGTCAGTGGATGAGACACTATGGCTGGGAACAGGGCGTTTTTGATAGGTGAAGCTGGATGAAAGCTAGATTGCTCACATTATCGCTGCTCAGTGGAACGTAAAGGGAATTTCAGTGTGTGAAAACATCAGTTGAGCATTCAGCTTGTCCAGGTTTGACAGGGGGTTAAGAAGTAAACCGCAGTATTAAGATGCTGGATCACATTGACCAATTTAATTTTGGTCAAAATGCTCAGAACATTTCAAAATTGAATTTGTGACTCAAAACAGAAAAGGGGAAAGAGATGAGTCACATCTGTACGGCTGACCAAAATAAGGACCTAAACTAATACATATCACACCCTGATGGAGGCCTGGTGGTATGCCAATATGCATTGGTTAGTGCCTGGACCCTTTTTGTCTTGATGCTCCTCACTCGAGCTTCTGTGGTAATTTTTCACCCTTGATGTGCTCCTGAATGCAACTTAATTAAGAACCTGAACTCAACTGAACTTGACAATCTGACCATGCTGTAGTCCCTCCACTGCCTAGAACTCTCTCTGAAGCTCTTTGACCTCTGACCTGGCAGGAGTACATGCAGAACGTCCACGGGAAGGAGATGGACCTGCTGCGGGTGACGGTGAAGGTTCCAGGGAAGCGTCCACCTCGAGCAATCCCGTCTGGGGCTCCCCCTGCTGGCCAGAACGGTCTGGTGAAGGACACCCCAGGACCAGAGGGATCAGGAGCAGGTGAGAGAGAGAGAGAGCGGGAGAAAGAGAGAGAGAGAGAGAGAAATGGAGAGGGAGGAATAAAAAGAGGATAGGGGAATGGGGAGAAGGATAGAGAAAATGACAGAGAATGAAAGAGTTTCATCTGTTTCATTGTGAAGATTTTATTATAACACGTTCCCTTTTTATGGAAATAACCTTGGATGGTTCCTTAATTCTGTGTAAGAGCTTTGTGATGTGTTCTGCATCACAAAGCGACAAACATAATGAACCTGAGAGAACAGCAGTGAACTGATTGGAACTCTGTGGACTGGAATCCTCAAGCTCAATTGAACCAATGGGAAAGCTCACATTTGAATGTCTTCTCTTGAATGTACACTTTGTAATACCAGCTCACGTTTTACACACTTATCCTGTTTTTAGTGCCTACATATCCCAGCGGTCTCTTGACTGTGGATGAGGGGCCAGGGGTGATAGGCGGACTGACCCTGGGCAACCGAGGGGTACAGCGCAACCCCTCCACGCTCTCCAGTAAGACTCAGAGTATGGGTGAGCTCTCTGCTGTGACTCAGTTCTCCCAGCTCCCTACCGCTGCCACCTATGGATTCAGCATAGGCTGAACAGGCTGTGCTTGATGTGAAAGTAACCTATGGATTCAGCATAGGCTGAACAGGCTGTGCTTGATGTGAAAGTAACCTATGGATTCAGCATAGGCTGAACATGCTGTGCTTGATGTGAAAGTGACCTATGGATTCAGCATAGGCTGAATAGGCTGCGCTTGATGTGAAAGTACACTGACAGTCAATGGTAATATCAGGCAGCTTTTAATTTGTTGTCAAGTGTTGTGAGGTACATTATATTTGGAGAGAGAGGGAAGCAGTTTTTGGTTGACAATACTCTTAGGTTTCGTTTGAAAGGATTTGATTATGTTTGTGAATGCATTCCGAAGGATCTGTTATATTTACATTGTGTATGCCTGTGTGCTATTGATTTGTTATTTACATTTAGTCATTTAGCAGACGCTTTTGTCCAAAGCGACGTACAAGGGAGAGAATAGTCAAGCTACGAGCAATAGAACCTGGTGTAACAATAAATACTACTTTACATAAGAAATTTAACAAAATGAAATAAAAAAGAAAAAGAAGTGCAGAAATGTAACTACTGTAATTGCAAGTTACGCACTAGTCAAAGTGCCAGTTAGGACGGGAAGTGCTCTCTGAAGAGTTGGGTCTTCAAAAGTTTCTTAAAGGTAGAGAGGGACGCCCCTGCTCTGGTAGTGCTAGGTAGTTCATTCCACCAACGTGGAACTACAAATGAGAATAGTCTGGACTGCCGTACTTGCACAGACGGCAGTGCCAAACGACGCTCACTAGAAGAGCGCAGCATCCTGGGTGTAACATTTGCCCTTACAAGAGCATTTAGGTTACTGTATATACAGAGACTTACATTGTGTATGCCTGTGTGCTATTGATTTGTTATATACAGAGACTGACATTGTGTATGCCTGTGTGCTATAATAGAGGTGTATAAAGAGACGTACATTGTGTATGCCTGTGTGCTATAATAGAGGTGTATAAAGAGACGTACATTGTGTATGCCTGTGTGCTATAATAGAGGTGTATAAAGAGTATAATAGAGTTGTATAAAGAGGGATCCCCGGTAGAACTAGCATGCTGTCTGTCCTCAGACTCCTCCGTAGAGGGCGTGTCCAGCCCGACCTCCAGCAAAGATCCCGCCCCTTCCTCCCCGATGATTGACAGGAAGAAGACGAGGAGGAAGAAGAGCATGAATCAGAAAGGAGACACAGCATCAGGGCAAGCTGAGGGTGAGCCGCACCAACATCATGTTCAATACAGACATGGACCAACCCGTACCCCTAGGACAAGGACTAGTATCTCTGCAGTGCATGCACTCTAAGACCAGACCAGGTCTAGATTGTGTTTTTAAATTAGCCTGTGCACGGAACATGTTTTTTGTTTGTTGTACAGTGCAAGACGTCTCTCTTTGGTAAAGGCTTAGGCACTGGTTACTGTCAAAAGCATAGATAACAGCCACTAGGGGGTGCACTGGAGTGCATTCTCCTCCTCGCTGTGTACGTCCACTGATTATACGAGACCTGGCAGTGCTGTAACTGGGTTTTCATCGAAGCCTTTTTCAATGTTCTGTGAAATGGACTTTGTGTAATGATTATTTTTATCAGTGGGGTTTTCGTGAGACAGGATTACGTCTCCAGTGTAGTGAGGGCTTCTGTGATGTGATTTCTCCGTCCAGTTGGATGGTGCAGCAATGCTTGCGTCGTGCCTGAAAACTGCAGGGGAAAGAATATTGCTTAGTATGACTGAAGATTTGGACGTATTTTTTTTCTCTTCTTATTTTCCTCCTGCTGCTTTCTGAAATCTGCTGTAATCTGCCCTTAATTCAGTGTTTTCTCCTTTCATCTCTCTCTCTTTGTCTCCTACTCCTTCTGTCTCCCTCCGTCTCCCCTTCTGTGTGTATTCCTGGCTCTCTCTCTCTGTTTTTCTCTTCCTGGTTTGCCTCTGTGGGATTCTTCCTATTCATGCTCGTCTCAGCCAAGCGCAAAATGTGGAAGCTAAAAAGCTTTGGTAGCTTGAGAAACATAAATAAGACAGGTAATTGGGTTACGTGTGTGTGTGTGTGTGTGTGTGTGTGTGTGTATGTGTGTGTGTGTGTGTGTGTGTGTGTATGTGTACGTGGGTGTGTGTGTGTGTGTGTGTGCATGTTTACTTCGGTGTGTGTGTGTGTGTGTGTGTGTGTGTGTGTGTATGTGTATGTGTACGTGTGTGTGTATGTGTGTGTGTGTGTATGTGTACGTGGGTGTATTTGTGTATGTGTGTGTGTGTGTGTGTGTGTGTGTGTGTACGTGGATGTGTGTGTGTGTGTGTGTGTGTGTGTGTGTGTGTGTGTGTGTGTGTGCATGGGCTTGTATGCGTATGCGTGTCTTCATCTGTCTGATATAGCCGCCATGAAGTGTGATAGTCCTCCCCGCTGCCTGTGCCATGTTGTCTGTGGTGACAGTTACACACCTGAAAGGGATGTCTGGATGTTTCATTGGCTGTTTTTGATGTTGATGTTTGATGTTGATGTTGATGTTTGATGTTGATGTTTATGTTTGATGTTGATGTTTGTATGTTGTGGTGCATGGACTGTGTGCTCTGTGCTGTACCTCCTAGTCCCCCTGCAGTACCCCTTCTCCGTATAAAATGACTATGAACTAAATGTTCAGCCCCCTTACTTATTCCATGTACCTTCCCCTCCCCCTCCCGCTCCCCAGATGAGGACAACTATGACTTCATGGTGGTGTCGAGCACAGGGCAGATGTGGCATTTCGAGGCCCCCAGCCCGGAGGAGCGCGACGCCTGGGTCCAGGCCATCGAGAGCCAGATCCTGGCCAGCCTGCAGTCCTGTGAGAGCAGCAGGAACAAGGTAAAGGCCCGGCCCCTAACCTGCTTTTAACGGCTCTCCACACGCTGGAGAACTCAAGTGCTCTTGGCCCCACACCACACATCAGGAACCCTTGCTTGTTCAAAAACACTAAGGTCTAAGGTTTCTCGGGTGAAAAAAGGAACCTTGAGGGATTAAAAAAAGGTCCCTCGTTAGGGAATCATTTTATACTGTTGGGCTAATAGCCAGAACAGTTTCAAAAGGGTTCCACAAGGGTTCCCTTAAATAGAGACAGCCAACCAAAGAGGGAACTGGAACCTTTGGGGGATAACGTACTGCAGAACCTTTTCTTTGTTGTTGTTTTTCTGTGGGCGCTCCCTCCACCAGTCTGGCCCCTCTCCATCAGGAACCCTAACCTAGATTTGAGGCAGTTGGTTGTGGGTAGCTGCTGCTCAGCTAAACCAGGTCAAGTGCAGAGAGGGGATTTGGATGGGACCCTTGGGGTAGAGCCGGCTCCAGGCCAGATTGCTGATGATGTGGGAGGCAGTGTAATAAGAACACCAACACACTTCTTATGTAAGGATGAGGGAAGAAATGGGTTAATTAAGGCATGTGTGTTTAATATATAGTAATTACATCATAATGTGGGCTTTACATTATGCACTCTGTTTTTGTGTGGGTGTGTGTGTTTATGCATGTGTGTGTGTGTGGGTGTGTGTGTTTATGCATGTGTGTGTGTGTGTGTTTATGCATGTGTGTGTGTGTGTGTGTGTGTGTGTGTGTGTGTGTGTGTGTGTGTTTATGCATGTGTGTGTGTGTGTGTGTGTGTGTGTTTTTGCAGACTCGGAGGAACAGCCAGAGTGAAGCGGTGGCACTTCAGGCCATTCGTAATGCCAAAGGCAACAGCTTCTGTGTTGACTGTGATGCACCAAGTGAGTATCTCTCTCAGACTCATTTAATGACGTCTGTTTCAATGTGCTCTTTTTCTGTTTTTGTTCCCCTATATTTGCTCGGAGGTGTAGACATCTGCAGTGAAGGTGGCATTTTGGAGAGCACAACGATCTACTAGTGTCTAGCAATGGCATCCAGTGGGGTTTGACTGAAAAAGTCATTATTGAATGTAACATCCCAGATCTATCAGACATACTCTACTGTACTTAACATCCCAGATCTATAAGACATACTCTACTGTACTTGTCCTCTTCCTGCGTGCACATTGTTCACTGACATTCCCCGTGAACCTCATTAAACACATGCTGGGTGTGGAAGAGACACTGAAGAGCTGAAAGAGCAGGTTGAATACTAATGAAGAAGTTGGACAGCGCTGCGTCTCCTGACCTACGACTGACCCTGATCACCGTCTCTCTCTCTGTTCTCCTCCCTCGCTCGCCCTCTTGCCTTCTGACTCTCTCTCCTTCTCATTATCTGTCTGCTCTGCCATCTCTCTCTCTCTCTATCTCTATCTCTCTCTATCTCTATCTCTCTCTCTCCTTCTCATGTTCTGTCTTCTCTGCCATCTCTCTCTTTTCCACTCGTTCTCTTGTCTTCTATATTCTACTGTCTACTCGCTCTTTCTCTTTCGCTTCTCCCTCAACGTCCATCTCTTTTACGTCTTTTTCTCCCCCTCTCTCTCTATCTCTCTCTCTCCCCCCCCCCTCTCTCTCTATCTCTCTCTCTCTTTCTTTCTCTCTATCGCTCTCTTTCTCTCTCTCTCCGTCTCCATCCCCCCGCTTCCCCCCATGTCCCCCTTCCTGTACCTCATCTTCTACTCACCCCCCGCCCCCACCCCCTCTCCTAGATCCCACGTGGGCGAGCCTGAACCTGGGCGCCCTCATCTGCATCGAGTGCTCGGGCATCCACCGCAACCTGGGCACACACCTGTCCCGCGTGCGCTCCCTGGACCTGGACGACTGGCCGCACGAGCTCACACTGGTGCTCAGCGCCATCGGCAACCACCTGGCCAATAGCATCTGGGAGGCGTGCACACAGGGCTGCCACAAGCCCACGCCTGATGCCACGCGGTGAGTGCCGTAGTTTTGTATGTGAAAGATAGATGATGATGATGATGATGATGATGATGATGAAGATAATGTGTTATTCTGTGGCTGCAGTACTTACTAATAGTGCAATGTAAAAACATAAGAAACGCATAAGAAACGATATAGCAGCACTTTTCATCACAGTAGAACATCTACACAGTACACATACATTTATCCATACTGCAGAAGACGCGCTCGTGATGGTAGTATTGTTCTGTGGAAAGGATTATGTTAAAGAACTCCAAAAATGTGCCTGCTCAGTGTTCTCATGTGGTGGACAGGAAACACGAAGCAGAGTTTTCTGTAGCCCTGACTTCCTCCTTATCTCTGCCCCAGGGAGGAGCGGGAGCCATGGATACGGGCCAAATACGAGCAGCGCATGTTTGTGGCGCCACTGCCGTGCACCGGCGAGGGATTAGACGGCTCGCTGTCGGCCAATCTCCTGCGGGCGGTGACGGACAGGGACCTGCCACGCCTGCTCCTGCTGCTCGCCCACAGCTCCAAGGAGGAGATCAACACCCCGGTTGACGTGGCGATGCACCCTGGCAACAGCGCCACCCAGCAGCCGCGCCCCGCCCTTCACGTCGCATGTCAGCTTGCAGACGTCGTCATGACGCAGCTGCTTGTTTGGGTGAGGGCTGTATTCACAACATTATTATGGCCTTTAAATACCTCTGATGTTGGGGGTAGAAAAAAACAGAATGTGGATGTAGCAGAAGCACATTGTGTTGTCTCTTGGTATGAACTGTGCCGTAGAAATAAAGTTAAAGTTTAAGCTTTGCACTGATTACTGAAAGGCCACTTTCCCTTCTCTGGATTTTTCATACATCTCACACATCTCATACCCTCTCTTCTCGTTTCTCCTCTCCTCTCTTCCCCTCTCCTCTCCTCTCCTCTCTCCTCTCCTCTCCTCTCCTCTCCTCTCCTCTCCTCTCTTTCCCCCCACCAATCCACCCTGTTGTCTGCTCCCCCTTCTCTCTCTTCTCTCCTCTCATCTCTTCTTATATTCCCTCTCTCTCCTCTCTTATCCTCCTCTCCTTTCTCTTCTCTGCAGTATGGCAGTGACGTGAGGTGTCGTGACCCTCAGGGCCTGACGGCCTTGTCTCTGGCACGCCGTGCCGGTAGCCAGGAGTGTGCCGACATACTGCTGCAGTACGGCTGCCCCAACGAGAGCACCACACCCTGCACCAGCCCCACCGGCGCCTCCCTGGGCTCCCCCTGCTCGTCTGTCCCCCTCCCCGGTGGCAGCGGCGGTGGTGGTGGTGGTGCCACCACCCCCACCCCCACCCTCTCACGCAAGACCAGCGCAGCCAGCCTGAGTCGGAGCAGCTCCAGAAGAGCTGTGTCCTAACTGCACTCTGCACCTAGATCTGTGTGTGTGTGTGTGTGTGTGTGTGTGTGAGTGTGAATGTTTTTTTCTTGGTGTGTGTTTATTTGGGTTGGTGTTCATGCATGTGTGTTTATGCGTGCATGTGTTTGTACTGTATGTGTGTGTGTGTGTGTGTGTGTGTGTGTGTGTGTGTGTGTGTGTGTGTTTGTGACCTGTCCAAGATTTAGCAATGTAGAAGACTTTATGTTAATGAATGGGTTAGGTGTCTGCGTCAGGAGAGTGTGTTTGTGTGTGTGTGTCTGTGTGTGTGTGTGTGTGTGTGTGTGTCTGTGTGTGTCTGTGTGTGTGTGTCTGTGTGTGTCTGTGTATGTATGTTTGAGTGTATGAGGGTGGGTGAGAGTGAAGGGGAAACAAATCCATCTGTAGTAGTAGCTATAGTAGAAGGAACTCCGACAAGACAAAATGAGCAGGACTGGCTAGCATCAGTGCAGCGACAGGGCAAAGAGGACTGGCTGGCATCAGTGCAGCGACAGGGCAAAGAGGACTGACTGGCATCAGTGCAACGACAGGGCAAGCAGGACTGGCTAGCATCAGTGTGGCGACAGAGCAAGCAGCGCGTAGCCAAAGCGCCTGTGTGGAGTCCCACCTGTACCTGGTAGTGTCCAGACACCAGACCAACACTGTCTGTCTTTCTATCACACACAAACAAACACATACTCATGCTGTAGTTGGAAAGGCAACAGACCACCTGTTTGCGGACTCCCCAGCACAAGGCAACTTTGTGTGTGTGTGTGTGTGTGTGTGTGTGTGTGTGTGTGTGTGTGTGTGTGTGTGTGTGTGTGTGTGTGTGTGTGTGTGTGTGTGTGTGCGCAAGAGTTGTACACCTTGGGCCAGCAGGAAGGAGTGCAGTTTCACCTCTTCAATTCTCTAATGACCCCCCATAACCCCTTGCCCCCGCCCACACACACACACACACACACACACACACACACACACACACACACACACACACACACACACACACACACACACACACACACACACACACACACTCCCTCACAGTGTGCAGTGCATTTTAATGACTTTGCATTGCCAGAGAGCAGGACCAAGCCTGGTGGGCCATGTGCCACTGCCCGCTGCCTGTGGATTCTGGGCCTGCTCCCAAAGCCCGTGCTGGAACAAGCCCGACACCAGTCACCACGGTGGTGAAGGACAAGCCAGCCGGACAAAAGGGAACCTTTAATAATCCAAAAACTGATTTCAGAATGCATACAGAACGGACATCTGTTCCGGTGTCCAGTCCCCGCCCTCACCTCTGGAATCGGATTGGATTGAGGAGAGGGGTCTGTGGGTTCTGTTTTTCCAAGGTCACAGAAACAGGACAAGGTCACCGACAACCCTCTGCTCAGTCTCCAGGATGAAAAAGAAATGATGCGTCATGAAAACTGTTCTGATGACCAAGCTGTTTTGTGTGGAAAAAAAAGGGAGTTATATTAAAAGAATGAAAAAAATGAATGTAATGAAAGCATTCATATGCTGAAATTGAATGAATGCTGTAAGTGACCAGCCAATAGTCCACCAATAGTAAGACTGAAAGCTCTTTCACAGAACTCTTAATACATGGAATGTCTGTCAGCTGTCAATCAAAGTGGAAAGAACTGCTGAGTGGAGTACTTACATTCATATGACGGCACACATAGAAATAGTCTGCCGTGACAAAAAAAAAAAAAACATAACAATGTATGGAATTTCTACTTCAAAAAGAGAAGACAAATAACTGTACAGGATATTCAAAATGCTATTGAAAAAAAAAGAAGATTGTTAGACTACATTATATTACTGATGACAAATAGTGTTCCCATGTTTGAAAACTGTGACTGTATGTACTGGAGTTTTTATGACTTGATTTCCTGTCTGTATTCGCATATACAGAAATTACGACTTACTGTTTAGGAGTTTGCATCAGGTCATGAGCTATACTTTTCTTCTCCTTCGTTTGGTCAAAATAACTACAAAAAAAGAGTCAAGTGTTGGGATACGCGGTACACGTGAGGGACCACATGGTATCATCAGGATGTATCTTAGCAACCTGGTGTTGTGCTTATCAGTCAGTCACACTGCCAAGCTCTCCATGTCGACGACACAGTGTGAGAGAGAGAGAGAGAGAGAGAGAGACATGCCTTTGAGTGATTGAATGTATCTCTGAATCCCTCTATTTGAATGGGTTCCTATGTCCATGTTACAAATCCAGGGACCATTGTGAATGTAAGCTACTTTGTGTTTGTAGTTTCTGATGAATACAAGTGTGAAGAAGTTTGTTTTGGGGAGTACTAAAATAACTAATAATGGATGTTTGTCACTGTTCAACCAGTGACACTACCTACAATATAGAGAGGTTTTATTTTGTGTTCCCACAAAACATCCAGTTATTTTGTGCCAATTGAAAAATGGTTATTTTGAACGACTACTATCAATTTATCCTGTTATTTACACAAGGCTGTTGTTACATTAAAAAAAGTAACTTTCATTGTTGTTTTGAACTATTCTGGCATAGTAATTTCAATTTAAAAATGGTCATTTGGCATATCTACTATCAATGTATTCTGTTATTGACACAAGGTTGCTCAGATGGTTGGTACATAAAAACAGACTTTCATGGTTGTTTCTAACTGTTCTGGCATAATGACCAGCCTGGGTCCCCTGCTGGCAGAACAATGAAAGTGCTCCTCAGTACTCCCACTGAAAATGCACTACAAGGTAAACATGCAGTTTAATTGATGAAGGTCTGCCTTTCTGGACATTTAATGGAGCAAATAAGGGAAACAGAGAAATAGTCCACCTCCAGTAGCGGAGCAGACCTTTGTAAATCAGAGGTGGTCTATCATGAGTCTGAGCTGGTAGTCGTAACCTCAGCTTCACCTTTGTAAATCAGAGGTGGTCTATCATGATGCTGAGCTGGTAGTCATAACCTCAGCTTCACCTTTGTAAATCAGAGATGGTCTATGAGGCTGAGCTGGTAGTCATAACCTCAGCTTCACCTTTGCGCCCCCAAAAAAACAGTGTCTGTTGTCAACGTGAGCTTCTCGTCATTTTCTACGCGTGTATATGAGCCATGGGGCATTCTGCTGTCTCTCTTCCCAATCCATTTTCATGAGGAGGGGTTTAATGGAGTTCTTTTGCCCTCATTTTTATGTGAAAACAATACAAAGCAAAGTAATAGAAACGGAAACAGAAGACTACTCAGAACACGAATAAATCCTTTATAAAAATGTTGTGTGGTTGATTTGACTAGCGTACTGGTGATCGGCTCCTGTCTGTCTGTCTGTCCATCTATCTGTCTGTCTTACTGTTGCCCGTCTGTCATCTGTCTATACACAAACCTTACAAAATATGAAATTATACAATAAACCTTTCCAACAGTAATCAGAAATAGAATATGACACTCCAGTGGAGTTAAAACCGTATGCAATAGTGTGGCAATTCTCAAAAGAACAATATACTTTTCTGTCAGTTAAACAGTAAAGTCTTCTGCCCTCAGTACTCTGGGTGTTTAGACCTCTGCTGAGATTGAAAGGTTTTCATGTTACATGAAATTACAATGGCAATATCATTATTGTTGCAGAGGGCACAGAATATCCTTACACCTCCATCTTACCTAAACTTTGAAATAAGTTTCACTTTGTAAGCATCTACCAGATATCTTAACCTTATGCACAGCATGCATTTGCTGTATATAATAGACTCCAATTCTACACTTGTAAAAAATCTGGAAGCTTTTAAGTGTTTTTAACCACATGGTTTTGAAAGGATCCCTGAAAGATTGTTATAAAGCTTTATAAAGGGTTATAAAGGGTGTGCTCAGCCAGAGAGACCAATTTTCTATGGATTCAAGGTTTCCTCAAGGAATGGCTCTTCAAGTTGAAATAATATACAAAAAACTCCTATACAAAACGTGTAGTGTAAACATTGATTACATTATGTACACATACACACAAACACCTACACACCCACACCCACACACTAACCCACACGCATAAGTGTATGATACAAATCTTGAAAACAGTGGAATCACGAATTGCAAGCATGCACAAAAGAGTTGCTGACACACTCACTGTGCTTCCCACACAATAACAGGAAACGGCCAGTTTCGCTGGATTCTGAGCAAATTCTACTTAGTGAGAGCAAGATTTAGGAAGTCGTTTGGGAAGAAAGAACAACTGACCTGGCAAAACCTCTCTTGCACAACCATGTTGAAAGCTACGGCGTGGCTAAACATGGGCGCCTACTAATGATGATGTTTCAGAGAGAAACTGCATGTGGCACAGACCTGTTTGGAGACGCAGCATCACAGCAGAAGATTTTAATGGGACATTTACACAGTTTCACACTGAACAAACATCTGGAGGGCTATCAGCCAAAGACACAAAAAAAACGAATGCTTCACACAAGTATGTGTAATGTGTTTTTCTTATGAAGGCTGCAGCCCCACTGCAAGATTTTTAAATGCTTTGTAGGGATAGAAATGAAAAAGTGCTATTAGTTTTTCCATTGCATTAACTATCCAACTAGTTTCAAAAATCCAAAGTACAGTTTCCTTTCACTAATCTAATTTTTACTAGCTTCCACAATAAAAGTTTAAGAGGAGCACAATGGTGTTAAACACTAAAGGACTGGTTTATCTACATTTACCATACCTATTCATTAATTTGCCAGATGGTTGCATCCAAAGTGACTCACATATGATGCACAAAAACACACAGACAAAAACACATTCTTTTTTTTCATCAACAGAGAAAGGAAAGTGCAAGATTCATCATACTAAAATGCCAGATAGCCGTGAGGAGACTGGAGGAAATGTGGACAACAGGTTCCAGTGGATGCCTGACGCAGCTAAAGAGCGGGAAACCGTTCCTTCCTGGACCTGTAAAACTGCAAAGTAATTCCATTTTGATGGGACACAAGTCTCAAAACAGGGTATGCAAGCCCCTTGGCATTGGGTAATGGCCTTGTTTATGGAATACTGTTGGCGTCAGTTACAGTTACAAACGTGACGTCAGTTGCACTCTTAGATGGCATGTCTGAAACGGTTCCCCTTCTGAATTTTTTTTTATTTCAATTTTTTATTTTTAGATTTCAGTGTACCATTTTAGTATGAAGTCCTTTCACTGACAATAAATGTTTTAATCTACATGTTTTAATACAACAGAAAGACGTCGCAAATATATTGCAATTTCGAGCTGTAGTGAAGGAAGAAATTTAAAGAGTGAGATGTCAGTGTTGGCAATTACCTAGGCTGCTGAAATTTTACTTATATTATATATGCATGCATCATTATATCTTAATTTCAATATTCAGTAAATTATCAATATCAATTTTATATCTGACTTCCGCATCGTGTATCAATACCTTTGTATATGTTGAAGATATATCGTGTATCATTACCCTTGTATATGTTGAAGATTAAATCTGCATAGATTCAGATTCTACAGGTGGAGGTTAGACACAATAGAACATTTCATCCTGATAACCTTAACGGTGTTGATGATGTCGGTGTCCAAAAAAGCTACAGCACACTTTAGACAGGGTAAGTGGAAAATTAGTGTGAGGGTACCTTTATTCAAATTGCCATCATTTTGTAATCTTTTGGTATTTCAAACTTTGCCTGTGCCCATATCTGGAGTACGGATATATATGATAAATATTTGGAGAAAAACTGAGTTGGTCATGTAGGGACCTGCAAGTGAGTCGGCATGGAATGGCCCATTTGTATTTGGGAAATTAGAGCAAAAAGAGAAGTTGCATAGAGACTAGGCTGGCGTTAGATGATTAACGAAAAAGTATCGTTAATTTGGCGAAAATATTTCAACAGATTTTTCTGCTACAAAATGAAAGGCAAAATGGCAGAGCTATGTATTTCTGACAAATGTGAAAATGAAGTAATACGATTACAGATAAAAGGCCAGTTAATATGTTAACCGGTGTATTAAGCAAGTAGCCATATCTAAACATAAGGTAGTGTTAGTTATCTTACAGCAGGTCTATTGGATTTCACAGCCACTTAGAACCACAGTAAAAATGTACACTCAGATAGGTCAGGCAGCAGATAAGAGACATTGATTCCTAAAACAATCGCACTGAGGAGAGCATTCAACTGTGCAACCATGTTTACATGCTTGATTGCTGGATAGAGACGGCTAACTAGATGTTCTGCTGGGTTGTTCTCAGTCGCACATTACATGTTCTTCCATTCTCTCTCTAAAAGAGATGTCTGTCTGTTCCAGGACCATCTTGCTTCTCCTTAATCATCTCCGCTTGTTAAACGTCTTCCGGTTAGCTTCGGTGTTACGACTTAGGAGTCCACGTCTGAGTGACTCGTGCTGGCGTTGCTCGTCTTCCTCGGGTTAGCGTTCTGGGGCTTGTCCTTCCTCTCGACCTCCACGCCGTCCTCCGCAGGGGCCGTTGCCTCCTTTCTCAGGTAATGGGCGACTGCCCTGAAGAGGCTCCTACGAAAGCCTGGGTTCAGGAAATTGTAGAGGATCGGGTTGACAATGTAGTGGAGGTGGGTGAGGGAGAACAGCACGTTAAAGGAAAAATATAACATGTTTGTGGAGTTGCAACTTAGTATTAGTGGGTCGAGGTCGTCCACCATTATTAAGAGACTGACAAGGTGGTATGGTAGCCAGCACACCACAAATGCTGCAGAGTAAATGTGAAACATCATCGGGCTCACGCCAATGGATCTTTGAAGCTCTGGTGACTCCTTCAAGGCTTTCACTATGAGCCAGTTGCAGGTGATAATGATGGCCCCGGGGATTAAAAACTGGAAGATCATTGAGGTCATGGTGATGACGACCACCCAGGTGACGTAGTCTTTCTCAGGCATGAGGTAGCAGCCAGGCGCGTGGTACTCCACCAACTGCACGTTGGTCACCATCAACGGCGTCAGCACAAGAGCGAAGATCCAGCACCCGGCACAGATCAGCGTTCGCCGTCGTTTTTCCGCCGGTCCCCAGGGCCTCGGCAGGGGGCCGCGAGTGACCGCCACGTAGCGCTCTACCGTCAGGTACGCGATGAAGAAGGAGGTGCTGTAGTAGTTGAACTCGTAGAGGAAGTTGGTGAACCGACACAGGAACTGGCCCCACACCCACACGTAGTCCAGCATGACCTCCAGGAGGAAGACGGGCATGACCGTCATCACCATCAGGTGCGAGACGCAGATGTTGAGCGTGCAGAAAGTGGCGGGTCTGTGCGAGTGGCGGCGCTGCCAGTTGACCCACACGACGGTGCAGTTTGCCACCAGGCCAGCCAAGAAGGCCAGGAGGTAGAGGAAGAAGATGACGATGCGTCTGGACTTGTAGTCCATCTCCATGGTGCAGTGGAAAAATATGTCCCAAAACAGATCGGTGGCATTGCCGTCGGACATCGTCTGGTTTTGAAAGACAAATGAAAATATGCTTAATAAACTACCATACTGTAAAACTCAAAGCCGACATTGAATAGACCCCTGAGGCAATCAGAGCAGCTCTTGTCACAGTACGTGGATAAACTGATCATTGAAATAAGCCAGTCAAGTCAGACCATAATTCTAGCACAAACATTTTACTACTACATAATACATTTTCTACTCATCATAATAAACCATCTATAAGATATTTATAATTCTTAGGTTAGAAAGCATGTTGGTAACACTATATCAAAGAGCCGTCATTATATCACAGTTCCATCACTGCAAATACCATAAGAATGTACCACACAAATTTTCAATGTCTAAAAACACATTGATAACCGTAGTCTTGCTTACAAAAGTACAAATGTATTAGTGTGGCGTTACCCATTTGTTACTCTAAATGTTACCCTATAGAACACTATAACTAATTGTATAGTTATGCATCAAGGGCATGCTATTATAAAGTCTGATCCTAGTGTTTAACATATGACTTCATTATCTAAAATCACACTTCTGCCATATCATTATTATATATTATTTCAATGCATCAAGGGCATGCTATAATAAAGTCTGATTCTAGTGTTTAACATAATGACTCCATTATCTAAAATTACACTTCTGCAATATCCTTGTTATATATTATTACTTACCAGCTTACAACACTGTGCTTTCTCTGTAAAAATGAAGAGTTCAGAGCACTACTAAGGATCTACTGGTCGATTCCGTGAGTCTTCCCACATCTACCTCGTTCTAAAGGATTCTTCTTTGTGCTCAGTGCAGTATTTCCAGATTATACAATTCTATTGTGGTCTTCTGGAAGTTTCCTTGGCGAAAGTCATAAGTGGTGTGCTCCACAAAGTGTTGTGTGTGTATTCCCGTGCCTCTCGAATGAGTGTCCTTCCAGTGAGAGGGCCGTTTTCACCCAGGTGAGAGGAGCGCAGTGGTGGCACTCTGGGCTTATGAGCAAAGACTCAGCGATAAGGGAAACTCACTGGTTTGTCGGGAGACTTGTAGGAGGATGTGCGTCAGGATATAAGGGGTCGTTGGGGAAAGCTGTGGGGACATACTGTGTGAAGTGACATACTGTGTGAGGATGTTCGTCAGGATATAAGGGGTCGTTGGGGAAAGCTGTAGGGACATACTGTGTGAAGTGATATACTGTGTGAGGATGTGGCTCAGGATATATGGGGTCGTTGGGGAAAGCTGTGGGGACATACTTGTGTGAAGGAAATGAATGAGGTGAGGGGTTGGGGGCCTTGATAACTTGTGAAACTGTCCAACTACTAAAAACTCGAATCAAAAGTTCTACTTTACATATTGCCAGTGATTATTTTTTCCCCCATTTATATGAAAAGACTTATAAGCATATAACTATAACCATAAGTTTCAGCACTATACTGTTCAGCCTGCCTTGCCTTCATCTGTGTAGGTTCAGTGTCCTCAACCTGGCAACCCACATTAGCTTCCAGTCTGGGGAGGAGGAGGAGCTCAACCTGGCAACCCACATTAGCTTCCAGGCTGGGGAGGAGGAGGAGCTCAACCTGGCAACCCACATTAGCTTCCAGGCTGGGGAGGAGGAGGAGCTCAACCTGGCAACCCACATTAGCTTCCAGGCTGGGGAGGTGGAGGAGCTCAACCTGGCAACCCACATTAGCTTCCAGGCTGGGGAGGAGGAGGAGGAGGGGGGAGACAACGCTAACACACTAGTCTGGTCTACTGATGGCTCTTTTCAACTGTCTAAACGCCATACAGTGTTATTCTGATGTAAAGCCTATATTCAAAGTGTCATTTTAGTGCAAATCAACCGCTCAGATTGCCAATAATGGACATTGAATTCTCACTATGGATTTCTGAATAATGTAAATAGTTACTGATGCCCGTCTATTTTGTGTTTGATTGACAGGTGGTCTAGTAACACCAAAAACAGATGGAACAATGGAATTCCCGCTCATGATGGAACGTAACAGTTGCTTTTTAAAACCATGCATGTTATATTGTAAAATTAAAATCTACTTTTTTGTCTAACTTGTTTTATTTGACTGTGTAGGCTACCTATAATTTAATATTAGCCTAGATAATCGATATTAGGCTACATTAGCATATAAATTCAGCTGGTAATGAAGGTGTGATTTTCAATATAACTCAGTCAAAATGTTTAGTTTTTGTACAGATGAAGCATTACGTTTTAACATGAACTAGCATATGGTCGTCTGAAGTAAGTGGGTGAAATAAACCCATCTGTCTGGACTCGGAATTGGTTTGGTACAATTACCCACCGGCCTGGTTCAAAATAGCAATATTATCCCATTTGGATGAGCTAGGTTGACCCAGCATAGGGTTGGTCTTAATTACTAAGCAGCTGGGTTAAAACAGCACCTGATTTTGCTGGGTCAGTCCAATGGTTACCCAGCGGTTTAGAGAGCCCTCCTCTGCAGTCCAATGGTTACCCAGAGTGCACTCTGCAGTCCAATCGATACCCAGCGGTTTAGAATGCACTGCAGTACAATGGTTACCGAGCGGTTTAGAATGCACTCTGCAGTACAATGGTTACCTAGCGGTTTAGAGTGCACTCTGCAGCCGCTCTACTTCAGGAAAGAAACCTGCTTGAGATGTCAGGTAGGATTCTTTCAAATATTCGTAGTTCACAGGTCGGATTCTTTCAAATATACTACTTTCACTGCCATATCATGGTATACCTGTGTTTTGTATCAACCCATTGTTAAAAAAAAATATATATATATACTACTTTCAAATATTCATAATTCAAATATATCACGTATGACAAGGGGTTTAACAAGATAAATGTGTTAGATTCCCACTTGGTGGGCAGCTATCAGACAACATTGAAACATGGTTTTACTCTTTGTGTAATCAGTTGTAGGCCTTTGCAGATGTCTGTTAAGGTGCAGTAGTCCACAAGACTAGACACTGTGCAGATGTAACGCAGTGTGGTCATATTCAATCATCCCCTCGAATTAACGTTCATGTGATTGGCTGACATTGTAAGAGACATCTGATAGGCTGCTGCAAGAGAATGTCCTTTTGAAAAAATGCATTTGTGAATCAAGCTGTGTCATATGTCAAAATTCCACAAATAAATGCAGGGATGTTCACAGATGGTGAGCGGCTTGTAAATACACGTCTTTAAATAAAGTTTACAAAAGTTTGCGTTTGCAATTGTGATACGCACATTTTGAAACTATTGTAACTCCAAAGACTTTAACCTAAAGTCTTAACAAATTTCCGATGCTTGTTTCAAACTAAGATATCACTTAGAAACATATGGGTGACAAATTATGTCTAAGACAAGTATAACCTTTTATTTTTTTTATTACAGATATCTTCAAACACTCAGTAAATCATTGATATATTATAAATACATCTCACCACGACATGACTCTCATAACCTGACTGTCACCAAAAGCACAGACATCACCTGAGCCGTATCCTCACTTCAGACTAGCCTATCCTCAAGCCCTTGTCATAACCGCCACCTTACCCTAACCACGGTACCGATACATGCCAGGGAAGTGGAACACTCACTAGAACTCTATAAAACTCACTACACTTTGAGCGGGTTTGTCGTGGCGTGTGGAAATGGTGTGACAGACTGAACTAGCAATCTATTTAGCAAGCCAGCCAGCTAGTAGACTATCCAGTCCCTTGTCTTTACTGTATATCTGAACTCTCATTCTGTTAAAGTAAGCCCAGGATTAAACATCTAACGAACCAGGAACAACAACAATCCCTTACAAGACCCTCCAAGGTGGTTTTTAGCAAATCAAATGACAAAACAACCCCATAGTCAGAGACACAAACTGTCAGAGAAGACAACAAACTATCTGATTGGCTGCCGCCAGTGAAATGTGCTCCTCATTTGTTTAGGATGAAGCTTCACTCTTCACCCAATACACTCGTCTATGTCACAAACGCCAGACAGGCGTTTCTCCAACCAGAATTAATGGAAGACTTCGCTGGCATGTATCAGTACCGTAACCCTAACCCTAACACCAAGTCGGTGCCTAGTCTTCCTATGTCAACAGAAAACAGGTGAATCTTCAATATTACCTTACTTACAAACAAACAGCACATTGCAGCATACAGCATTACAGCACATAGTGTGTTTTGAAACCATAAACATGTCAATAACATTAAAGTTTAAATTATCAATTGCAATCCATCCTTGCACAATTCTACAGAGGTGTTCAGTGGACATTGACACTACAGCAGATGAATCACACATTTTATGTAACGCATGATATGAATAAGCATTCATTTTCAGTCAATAAATAAAGTAATTTTTGTAGGCAGCAGGAGAATACAACAATGCGATGCGATGTGAGATTGAAGAGCTCAGGCAAAAATGTTGGCGATGAATTCCCGGAAGCGTTTGGCATACTGCTCAGGGTGGACAGTGGAGATCTCGGCCCCAGCCTAAGTAAGACAAGATACACGTGGACTTATATTACTAACCAGGATCATAATCAATGACCAAAACGTGCACCAGTTACTGTACATTCACGGGTCTCATCGCATAGGTTCAACACAGAACATTACAACATCCAATTATAAGAAAACAAAAAGAAAACAACACAACATCCAATTATAAGAAAAATAATCTATACTAGTATACCATGCTATATTACACAATACTACCCTATACTATACTATACAACATGCTTTTTTGTCATACCTCTGAACCCACTTACAGCTTTAATCGTGTTGTGGAATGGGTATTTATCACTAAGTGTTAAACAGTTAGAAACATTACTTAATTAAACACTTACCCCATGTTTGACTGTTTTTGCAGCATGCGCTGCTTTCTTCTTGGTGTCATAGTGTGTCAGCACATCAATCAGACCCATGAAATACACCTCCCTCTGGGGAGCCCCTGAAACACAACAGGGTATGACATCATGGGATGTCCTCTGGGAGACAGCATTCCTTACTTTGAAATTTTGTGTTATGTGTCAGGCCAAACTAAATAATGAGTTACTATGAATCATGTGGGCCTTTGTGCTTTTTCTTTTCAAGTGCCTTTTCTTTTGAACATAGAACAAATATTGTGGTATAATTTTAGATCCTCCACTTGTCCTTTGTGGTTTTCGTTGGCCTAGTATTTTACCCCTCCCAGATTCATTTGATAGATAGATAGAAAGATAGATAGAAAATGACTACACTGGTTAAAAATAGATATCGTCACTCGCTCACCAACATCACTCTGAATGGCGTAGACGTCTACGTAGGGGTCAAACTCCCCAGGGCCGAAGGGCTTGAAAGAGTTCATGTACCCAGCGATGCCCTCGGGGGAGGTGCCGTACGAGCCCCCCACTGGGGGTGGCTGGGCAGGTGGCGCGAAGGGAATGCCGTTCTGCGTCTCTTCTCCCTCCTCAAAGGAGGAGTCGTCCGGCTCTTCCTCCTCTCGCTCACACCGGACGACGTCATGGATCCCCAGAAGCATGCTGTAGTCCATGATCCTTAACCGCACCAGGAACTACACACATACATGTTAATAAATATACAGGCGCGCGCACACACACACACACACACACACACACACACACACACACACACTCATGGATCCCCAGAAGCATGCTGTAGTCCATGATCCTTAACCGCACCAGGAACTACACACATACATGTCAATAAATATACAGGCGCGTGCGCACACACACACACACACACACACTCGGTCTCTGCCACGCACAGCTCTAGATCTCACCTCACCTCTACATCTCTGTTCAGCTTCTCCATCATCTTCTCCTTCTGCTCCTTGCTCACAAACACCTTCTGCATGTTGTTACGGAAATCCACATCTTTGTATGTGGGCAGCTCTTTCCCCTGTTTACAGTGAGATTAAATCAAGACGATACAGAACAAGACAATATTATCCAGGGCCATATCCAGATTTTTGATTGCACAGTGCAAATGCAATCCCTGATAGAGTTATTTAATTATGCTGTTAGTTATATGATGGAAAGTCAATAAAGTTGCCGTGTGATGACAACAGAACTCGTACCTTCTCCTTATCACTTGCTTCACGTGACACCAATGAGCCCTTCAAAAGATAAGTGGTCTTTTATTAAAACAGCCGTGAATCTCTTGATCTACTCAGTTCAACTCAGATGTAGAGCTTAGTCTATGCCATACCAACCGTAACAAAAATGGTTGCCTATCAAAATCGTAAAGAAATCCTCGTTGGTTTGGTCAAATGAGGAGACAAACCAACATGCTGTGTTTTACTCCTTTGTCAAAATGACGCCCCCTAGTGATCAAGCTAGACTTCACATGTGACCATACTATCAGTTGGTCAGAAGAACTACAATTACAATGAAATCAGAACCGGACTTTTTAACTTCTGAATGGTCAGCCCATTCGTCATGACACATGACACACACTTGACACATGACACAGAGCACGTGACTCATTGCACCGCTCAACCTCCAGGTGAGACTGACATAACGACACAACGAGTTAATACAGCTTTAAAGCATGTCACTGCACCTGTGTCATGTCGATATGACATATCAGAAACCCACTTAGCTGGTTAAGGCTTCTGCTAGCTGTGTGCATGTAAACATGTTCAGTATATCCTTGAATGTTCTCACAATTATCTGTTTATTTATAACATCGATTGATTATGCACAGTGTCCGTGCTTGCACACACAAGTCGACCACATGAGCCTAATGGACCATAATATAATGTTTTCCCTTTGCCTATGGTTGTAAATCTCTCTCTCTTTGTGAGTGAGTGTGTGTGTGTGTGTGTGTGTGTGTGTGTGTGTGTGTGTGTGTGTGTGCGTTGTCTGTTAAATGTGGCAACCCTACACCCAGTTGTCTAACAGTACTGTACCTTGAGGTCGTACTTCCTGTGGACCATGAGCCTGTGGCTGAACATGTTCCTCATGACCATGAGGTAGGTGTCCTCGCTGTCCACCGTGATGCGGTACAGGCCCAGGAACTGAGGGAGCAGCGTGCTGCCATGACAGGTCACTATGTGCTGAGAGGTGGGGACAAGAGAGGGGGAAGATGGAGTGAAAAAGAATCTTTATTAATCATTTTCGTTATTATTATTAATCATTAATCATTTTCTCTTTGGAAATGTGGTTAATTCACTTAACAATTAAATTAATACAATTAACAATACATATAATTATTACATATTATTAAAAAATAAACATTTTCAAAACGTTTCCAAACTTGGACCCTAGAACTCTTCACGCTCTGTTTGAACTTTTTTGTGGTTTTTGTTACCACCCCTTTTATTTTGTTTTGCAAGGAGTTTGTAAACACTTGAACATTGACAGAAGAGGTGTGACACGTCCTTATCTACAATACATCTGGTAGAATGGCAGTTGGAAAGACAAACAGACTTCATTCAAATAAGCTTCTGTGCCTGGTTAGGTTAACACTGGGTGAACTCATAGAAGGTGTCACAGTGATCAGGTGTTTGGCTAAAGCTTGTGGGTACATCTGTGGAAGTGAGCGGCTGGGGTGTTATCAGTCACTGACTTCTCGTTTCAAATTTGTTCCTGGTTCTGGAAAAACAGGAAGCTGATCTGAATGTATGGCTAAAACAAGAACAGGAACACATCTCGTATGTCATGTAACGTTACAGAAATGATGCCAGCTTGCATGTCTGGAAATATAACCGACGGCTGGTCACAGGTATATTGGATATACAGTTGAATTGGTTGAAGTTCAGGACCAGTTCAGGACCAGCTCAGGACCAGTTCAGGACCAAGTAGACACTAATCATACCAGATGCCAGGCCAGAACGGTACCAAAGCCAGCTGCTGTTTAAGGCTACTAATTGATATTAGGCTGCACTAATAAGGCTACTAATTGATATTAGGCTGCACTAATAAGGCTACTAATTGAAATTAGGCTGTAGTTATAATGCTACTAATTAATATTAGGCTGCACTAATAAGGCTCCTAATTGATATTAGGCTGCACTAATAAGGCTCCTAATTGATATTAGGCTGCACTTGTAAGGCTACTAATTGATATTAGGCTGCACTAATAAGGTTACTAATTTATATTAGGCTGCACTAATAAGGCTACTAATTGATATTAGGCTGCACTAATAAGGCTACTAATTTATATTAGGCTGCTTTAATAAGGCTACTAATTGATATAAGGCTGCACTAATAAGGCTACTAATTTATATTAGGCTGCATTAATAAGGCTACTAATTGATATTAGGCTCCACTAATAAGGCTACTAATTGATATTAGGCTGCATTACTATTGAATATTTTAATGGACTAGCTCCATGTTTCAGAGGCAGAGTCTATCTGACTCTCATTGGTGCAGAACTAGCTCCATGTTCCAGAGGCAGATTCTATCTGGCTCTCATTGGTGCTGGAGGCGTGAGGCCTACCTCGTGGTACTCAGAGAGAATGTTGAGCATGTCCGCCACCTCCTCGCTGGAGATCTGCTTGATGATGAGGGTTCGGTCATAGGAGGAGAGCAGCAGACCCTCCTCCTGGGAGTCTGGGTCCTGTACTGGGGGGCTACGCACCAGGGATGCCTGGAGAAACACAACAGAGCAAGAGACTCATCATGAGCGTCCCTTTGGCACTTAACATGCACATTAAGAGATCTTGTGCAGTTACGTCGTTCCAGAGAATAAGAATGTGGAAATGCTATCATGCAATGTAGCACATGAAGCAGGGTAGAGACAACAAACAGATAAAAACAATCAAAGAGACAACAAAGAGACAACAACAAACAAAGCGACAACAAAGAGGCACACCTGTGATACGGTGACTGGGAAAATACAGGACCATAAACAGAATACGGCAGGAATATTACTACACTTTATGTTTAATAAAGGTGGATAAAGATGCTGTGTTTGTTGACTTGATAGCTGTTCCACCCCCTCAAAGTAACAGCTGTGCCTGTCAGCCTCTTCTTCCTCATTATTATTCTACATCAAGGGCAAGGGCATCTTTAAATACCTGTTCCAGAACTGGCCACATACAGGTTCTAAAAGATGATTTCTAGAGAGCATGTGCTGAGAGAGAGAGCTGTTGGCTGTCTCATAAACTATGCAAATGCCCATTCAAATGATGCTGGGTGGGTCTTGGTACACTGCGTACTCAGTACAACAGAATCGTGTTTATTGGCCAAGTGAGTTTACACATACAAGGAATTTGATTCCGCGTTTAGTGGCTCTCAATGTACTTACACAGAAATATATATATATAACAGTTTAGGATCAAATAAATATAATATAATATAATCATTTGTAGTCAACTGTGAAACATCAACGTGTGTGTGCGTGCCTGCTACGCTGCAGAACAAAAATGGCATAAGTCTACGTGTTCACACCTGGTAGTCCAAATCTTCGATGCCAAATCGCTCTCTGAGGTTTCGAAAGACCTGTGGGCAGTACTCCTTGAACTTGAAGTGGCCGGGGAGGTTTTCCCTGTAGAGAGGATAAGAAGAGTAAGCTTACTTGAAAGTTATTACATAATACTACGCCATGTTGTTTCACTGTAGCTAAATTGGCTGAGCAAGGTGCTAACTACACCAGGGCTATGGGTCAACATCCAGGGAGTAAAAATACTTGTGTGTATCTATAAAATGTGTATCTATGCAATAATGTAAGCTGCTTTGGATAAATGCATCTGATAAATGTAATGCCATGAGAGCTACTGGTTAACTAATATGGGCACAGAAGCAGTCTAAATCTTGACCTGGTGGATGTCTAGCATCTGTCTAGAGAGAGAGAGGTAACTAGCATCATTGAATTTTGAGTCGCTCTCCTTTTGTTAAATCCATGACAGCTAAGGCATACTGAGCCATTGAGTGGTACTGTATTGTGAACAAAACACTGTGACCAATACACACACACACACACACACACACACACACACACACACACACACACACACACACACACACACACACACACACACACACACACACACACACACACACACACACACACACACACACACACACACACACTGTGCTCTCTATCTCAGGGAAAGCCACATAGGGGGTTTCAGTGTTGCAACCTCGTGGTTTAGACCGTATGAAATCCCCCAAAAGGTCCTCTAGCAGGACCTAAATACCAGCCCAGATTAAAGGATTGAAGAAATCTCATGCAAGCCAGAGAAATCTCAGCCTCTTGCCCATGCCATGAAACCAAGAATAACAACATTAGTAGAGTGACTGGTGACCTAATATTCTCGATTATACACAAACACACACACACACATTCACAAACATGAATTTGCTCACTTTTTCACATTGCTCACTTTTTCAAAACCACACTCACTATGTACATCTCACACTATCTCTCTGTATCTCTCTTTGTCACACACACAAACACAGAAGGAGAGACAGAGTGAGAGAGAGAGAGAGAGAGAGAGAGAGCTTTTCACATTCCTTTCAGTGGACATGTGTCATCGATGGTCTAATTGACCAATTCCTCTCTCTCTCTCCCTCTCTTTCTCTCTCTCTCTCACACAGAAATGGCCTGTGTTTGTGTGAAGTCTAACCTGACACTGAGTAACCTCACCCTGTTTCTGCTTCAAACTTTACCTTAGTTTCTTTCCGGACCCATCAGCTCCACAGCAGTGTAGACACTTGGAAGTGTGAAGTTGAAACTTCTGAATAACCTATCTAGAATTGCTATTTCAACTAAAGTTTTGATTTCATATCAGGAAGTTCTCAATGTTTATGCTCTCTGTTAACAAGCATGTAGAGGTTCCGTGTCTACAGTGTCAATCCTCTAAATCCTTTGGGAAAGGACACAAATGAACTCACTGATAGTGTTTCACTATCATTCACAGTAGTACTATTTGTTAAGTTAAATTTAGGCAGTTTTTAATATAGACACCCATAGGCCTCTGCGGAACTAATACTGAGTGAAGAACATTGCAGTGAGCTAGGTAGATCAGTAGACTTCAAAGTATATCTCATTTTGGATTTGAATAAGGGTGGGAGCTACAGACGAACAGTGCATTTTGTTGTGATGGTCAGACAGATCCTGGAGAGGCTCACTTGTTGAAGAAATGGTTGTTCACTTTGATCTTGGTGTTGGCTTTGAAGTCGTCTGGCAGTAACATGACAGGAACAGGTATCTGGGACAGGTCATTTATCTGCAGGGAGTAGATAGACACTGTGTAAACGCAGGTGGACATGTGTGAAGATGGACATACATTCATACACATAAGCAAGCACACATACACTCACTCTAACAAGGCAATGTACAGACACACATTACATTGGCAGGTGCACTCCAGGTCATTCCGACAAAATGTAACACAAATTACATATGGCTCACAAATACACACACACACAAAGACACAAACACACACCACAAATTGTATTGTACTTTTGTTATTTGTCGTTTGCTGCATACATTTAAATACATGGATTCAAATTATTACTATCATCATCATCATTATCACCATCACCAATCGTCATCACCATCATAGACTCTCAACGGTTCGATATCACTAAGACCACACTTCAGTGCGACCACACAGGACGTCCACGTACCGCGTGATTGACGCCCCACATGAAAACACTCAGGACTGGATTGCTTGCCCGGAAGACTTCCACCTTCTGATGCACAAAATGCTTCTTCTTGCTCTTGGTTCGAGCGAGCTTAACCACGGGGTGCGAAGCGCAACCGGACTTACCGGGAGAAGACATTTCAGTGGTAGCTAAACCCGAGAAATTCAGAGTTCAAGAAATCGGAACTTCTCTGCGTCAGATACTGAAGTCTAACGGCCACCTGTCTCTTTCCGTTCCGTGCGCAACAACCAGGTGAAGGTATCCTTTGCGCGTGCCTCCCTATCGACCACTTGTAGCGATTTTCCACTTTGTCACTGGCTTAGCTTACCTAAACTTAGAGGGGTCCGACGATGTTCTCAAAACTTTGCTCATGGATGGAGTATTAATCCCGCTAAATCCCAGGTGTTTAATCAACATCCAAAACAAACACTTGCAGTCACTGACAGCTCAGTTGCCAAATGACGTCAGAGCCCAAGCGCGTGCTGAGGGACCGCCCAAATGTCCACCACATGGCCCAGTTTGACTGACCGCGTTGGGTGTCAATAACGCAATATGAATGAACCTTCACCAGTTCCCTGACTGAGTGAGCGTCATCGTCACATTAGAGCGTTTGAACAGGGTTTCAGTTCATTACTTGTAAACATCTGGAATGACAATTTGTGATGGCTAATGTCAGCGGTCAGTTGATTTTCATGTGACCTCTCTCTTTCCTTTTCTCTCTCACTGTCTCTCAAAACTCACAGGCTCAACACAAACACACACACACACACAGGCATGCCCACACACTCAGCCTGGCTTTATTGAATTTCTTAACAGCTTGATTAGATTTTCTGAGATCCATTCCTCCACCCAGAATTACTTTTTATTTCCAGTGGGCAAATTCTTGTATTCTCGTGTGTGTGTGTGACTACATCACCGCATGACGTTGTAACATTAATAATAAAAAAGACATATATTTATAAGATCTTTGCACTGCTCCAAAAGGGTTATGGCCTCAGTTCCAGAATGATAACAATCAGGGGCAACAGTCTGCTCACTCCAGCCCCGTCATGTGAAAGAGATTTTCAGATTACTGTTGCTTGGCTCCAGCCCTGCTCTGCCTCTCAACAAAGTTTGCCTTTGTCCAGGTATTCTCCTTCACAGACATGAATGTGTGCTACAATGACACTTTCAGAAAAGAGGAGGGAACTGTGCCTCTTAAAACACCGAAAAATAAACAGACCAGCAAAGAAAAAGACAGCAAAAACTTTATTTTCCCCCTCTGTTGGTCATTTCCTTTGAATGTGTATGGCTTTTCGGAGACGATGGATTAAGGTCCAGACACAAGGATTGATAACACAGTTGTTAACATGTGTACTGCTTCATTCACAAAAGCATTGGCTCACACATGGTTCGTATTTAATGTGTATTTATTCAAAATCAGTCTTTATCAGCAGTTATCAGCTTGCAAATGGCATTAAAGTTTCCACCCTGTTAGGTGGGATTTCACCATGGTACAAAAAGGTACACAAAAGAGATAAATAACAATGAAAATTATATTATAAAAATACAAAGTTTGTTAAATAATTCAATTTAACTTATAGGTTTATAAAAAAGTAAATATACAAACATATCTTGATAAGAGCATTGGTTGCTATGTGTTACACCATAGCGAGCCATACAGTTTTGGATGGCTATGATGCAGAGGAGGCACTGGTTATGTATCTGTCTTCATTCTATACCACACATCAGTGTGGGAGTTTGCACACATTCAGAAATGTTTTACGATTTAGTATCTGCGTGTCGCTCTGTGTGAGGTTTGTCAATTTGTTAGCTGTTTTGTTTTGATTCCAGTTTCTAATGTATTTTAAACCAATTTCAAGTTTAGGTCATGTTGGCTACTGGTGTCAGTTCGCCTCTTCCGCTGTGCCCTTTCAGTAAATACATTTGATGATATTTTTGTGTATGTTTATGACAAATCTTGTTTCCTTGCTGGTGTAAAAGAAAAGCTGTCCTAAACATATTTACACTATATTTATGCAGACAAATCTATCAAAGTAAATGTCCTGTGCATCTGAATCAAACCAATGGGAGGCAATATGAGACGAAAACCAAATGAGACCTTGTCTAGCTTCATGGCCAAGTGGAGTCCTGCACACAGAAGGGCTTGATGTCCTTGGTCTGGCACTATGTGATTGTATGTTTGTGTTTTTTTAGCTGGACAAATCCAGAGACGGACAGACAGACAGACAGACTCTCGACTGAGGAACTCAAGGGCACTGTGGCGAATGTTCCTTCTCACACACCCTCACAGGAAACAGTGCCATCCTCAGCCGTTCTTGACGGCATCTCTGCTCCGATTTCACTCACACACCAGCACTGGCCACGCTGCAGTCCCCTTGAGGACTTACACTGCAGAGAATGACAGAGAGAGAGAGAGAGAGAGAAAAAGGGAAAGAGGCATAAAGATACATTAATTAACCCTTTATGATGACTCCTACATGACATTTTCACTCAGCAAGCTGACAAAAAGACAGGCTCTGTATCGCACTGTTTTCTGTTTTTTTTTTTACACCAACCTGCTTCTTTCTGTAGAAACCTCTCCTGTCACAGTTTGGGATGTAAATGACCTGATCAGACTGGAAGATCGTTAGCACCAGACCATGGAGGATTACATTTTGTTCTTTACGGCAGGGACCCTGAAATCAAACACAAGACATAATGTGTATGAGGACGTGGCACATCAGGAAGAGTCAAATGTTTTTGTTTTTTTGTTTTTTTAATTAATTCTCAAAAGGTCATTGAAAATGACAATTACCTTTTCATAGTCCTCACTGGGTGTAGATGGTTGGGAGGCTAAAAAGAAAGAAAAATCAATTTATATCTTATGAAACAAAAGCCCCAACAGCAGAATTTTCACCAACTGTGTGCAGTATCATTTATTCACCTCTAGATGGAGACATTTGATAAATGCATCAACGTCTGCTCCCCAAGAATGTATTTACTATTAAGAGCGTTGCACACCTGCTTCCAATCCAGCGAATTTCTTTATTAATTATTAATTCTGTTTGGTTTGGACAGGGCGACACTTTATCAGATCTATTGATGTATCTTGTCAAACATAAAATAATGCCATCTTCATTTACAGGGGACCTATTGTTTAAAAACAACAAAAACAACAACAGGTGGCCAGTATGCAGATGAGGGAATAGCAGTGTGATCACAGACTCATCTGAGGATCTAAGTATGATGTTTACAGCTGATTCAAGCTGTGTGTGTTTGTGTGTGTGTGTGTGTGTGTGTGTGTGTGTGTGTGTGTGTGTGTGTGTGTGTGTGTGTGTGTGTGTGTGTGTGTGTGTGTGACATCTGAGGATCTAAGTATGATGTTTACAGCTGATTCAAGCTGAGCTGTGCAGTTACTGTAGTTTAACGCAGTTGGTGTCGTGACTCTTTTTTCTCACACCACATCAAAACAAAACAATTTAAAGTGTGTCAAGGGTGAAGCATCTCTTCCCTTCATCTCAACTCCCTCATAACACACTCTTTATTTTTCCTGAAAGTCCGAGCCATTACACAACAATTCTCTCTCTCCCCCTCTCTCTCTTAAACCATCTGCGTCAGACAGAATAACACATTAAAGGTTCACCCACTAAAGGCAAAGAGTTGAAGCTAGATGACAGAATAACACATTAAAGGGTCACCCACCAAAGGCAGAGAGCTGAAGCTAAATGAGACTGCTCCTACATCTTCCTCTACCCCCTTCCTCTCCCTCCCTCCCTCCCTCCCTCTCTCTCTCTCTCTCTCTCTCTCTCTCTCTCTCTCTCTTTCTCTCCTCCTCTCTCTCTTCTCATGAGTGCCCAGTCACAGCACAGAACAGATACAGACAGCACAGCGCTGCCGTGTCGTAAAACAGGGTGGATTCTTTCCTGAGCGGAGCGTACAAATTCAGCATTCCAGAGCGGCACCGGTCCAGTGTCTACGGTTTTAAGCCAACTACTATGTCTGCTCTCACAAGCACGGCCCACCCACAACAAAAGCCACTTCCATCACAATTACCAGCCCATAAATAACACTTAGTAGAGTTGTCTCCTGACAAAACGGTCCATTGAAAACATATACATCGTCTCTGAACTAAATAGACTATAAAATAATGAAATGGACTGTGGCCAAAGAAAATACACTTCAGTTCAGTTCAAAGAACCATTAAGGAACAACAGGGTAAGACCCGGTTCTTGGATATCTGAAGACCATTGAATGAACCTTCTCCTTAACAGGCCTACTCCCTTGGATAAAATACGACCTCATAAATGACAGTCGCAGTATAAAACTGATTTGTGACTGCTGTGCTCGCTGCTGACCGATAGCGTGGCGACCCCAGACGCATAACACAAGCATGAGTGTGTCGCCTGGCGTGACGGGGAAACGCACGTCATCACCTGCGCCACTTCATCGCCGTTCCATTTCAGCGGCTCATCATTCCTTCAGTCCGCATCACTCCCTAACAGGTTGGCTGTGCCTGCGTGTTTCCGTTGGCCACGCCACTCCCGGAGGTATGTTCAACAGCAAGCTCATCCAATACATCTCTCACCCTTCTCTTAAAAAATCTCTCCTCCACCACCCCCCCCCCCCCCCCCTCCCTACACACACACTCTTCCATCACAAAGTATGCACTTATATGGCACTTAGCCAGAGCCAAAGTCATGCTCTAAATCGTCCATAGCACAGCTGTCTACAGCTACGCCGTTCCCAACAATTTCAATTTACCTGGGGTGAACCACAAAACCAGCCTGACTAGATCCCTGCGTGGAGCCAGAGGATGTAAGGACCCAATGACTGTGCGCAGTTACACGAACCCCCCCGGATTCCTTAAGGCTGAGACAGCGACGTTACGAGCGTATCTTGAACTTGCCAACTCTCCACAGAGGGAAATCATGGGTGGGTTCAGTGTTACAACACAGCAGAAAGCATTACAGGGTCAATCAGGGTGAAGCAATTTAGGGATGAAGCTTCATGCCTTTGCCTGACATGTAAAGAAAGTAAAACGTTGAAGGGATTGTAGGATTATGTTTCACCTGAAATATTTAAATGGTTCTATCTTGTAGGGTTTTTTTCTGTGTTGACAGAGATACTACAGTTAAGTCACTTTAACAGTCCAAGTAATACTGTTAACCATTGGTAGAGTCAGTAATATGTCCATTGAATCAGAACAATGAGAAAAACAGGTTTAAAAAGAAACCTTCATTTAAATACTTCTAACACACGGTAAAACACAGCGCATGGTAACCAGACTGTCCTGTGTCAAGATGGTTCTTATTCAGGCTCAGATGAATGTTAAACCAAGTGGACCTGAACCTGTACTACTACTGTTTTAAACAAAGAATCACTGAACAACATGGGTTAAAGACGATCACCAAAGTGGGATTCACAACGCTAAATAAAAGAGAGCTCACACACACTCCTCCCTCGCCCTTTCCCACTTCCCTGAGCACATGGTTAAACTGCGCTAGGATGGGAGAAGGAAGTAAACAATAGAGCTGTCAAAAGCAGTGAAAATAAAGTAACCAATGGGTTTGTGGGGCGAGAACATTCCATTCTAAAAATTCCATTCTCTGCTCACTCTGCAAGGATGGAAAAAATTACCACCTAAAGCGGATCCAAACCTCAAACGTCTTTCCCCAAAAGCCGCCCCTCTCTAAGGATTTTGGAGTGTTTACCTGTGGTCTGTGGGTTCCCTGCGGTGGAGCTCTTGAGGTTGCTGCAGACCCCCCTGCCCTGGAGCAGGGCTTGGAGCGGGTTGGGGTTGCCCGGCGGGGGGTTGCAGCGCAGCCCCCTGGCGCAGCTCGGGGTGTAGACCCCACACGGCTCCCCCTGCCCCAGCGTCGCTGCCGCCGCGCTCTCCTCCCCTGGGCGCTCCGACGGCGTGGTGCTCCGGCCCTTGGCATCCCTGCAGGTGGGGCAGGTCCTGCGAACCCCGTGGCGGGGCACGAGTGCCCAGGTGGCTGGCACCGCGAGGGGCAGGATCACCAGGAGGGTCAGGAGGTTGGGAAACAGAGGCATTATTATGGTCTGTCCAGAGGCAAAGTCCTGATTCCAAAAAAGAGGCTGAAACAAGAGTGTTGCTGACCAAGAGTGAATGTCAGCCAGCTATCAGCTTCTGTTCTCCTCTCTTATCTCCTCTCTTCTCCTCTACTCTTCACTTCTCTTGTCCTCTCTTCTCTTTCCTCCTCTTTTCTCTTGTCTTCTCTTCTCTAGCTGTACTTGCTCTCTCTGCCCTTCTACACTGGCGCGCTCTTAATTGAAGCTGTGAGGCCGAGGTGGGAGACGCTCCCAAAAGCAGCAACCTGAGACTGATGATCAAGCACAACCAGACTGTTGCCTGGGACACCACTGACGGCAGCTTTTAAAGATCAGAAAGGTGGAGGGTGAGGGAAAAAGAGGAGGGCAGAGAGAGAGACAGACAGAGAGAGAGAGAGAGAGAACTCTTGTGTGTGTGTGTGTGTGTTTCAGTCCTCTGTTAATGGTGAAGAACATGGTTTCTTTCTATAGTGTACAGTCATAGAATCACATCAATTATTTTTGTACTTCAGATGGCATCTGTAGTGTGACATTTTATTCTTTCCAGTAACGGAGCACTCAAGCCTTGGAGGAGCAGCATTCATCGCGGGAAACTTTGTTTAGACCAGAGAAAGTTGGATTGGAATCAAATTATGTTGGAAGACATTATTGACCAGTACTTTTAACATCTGTGATTGTTTTTGTTTTTTTAAGAATCAAAAACTGTCTACAGTAGGCTACGGCACATTTACAAACTTTATAAAGACTGGGTTCATGCCGGTCTTTCAATCAATTTCAGTATTCAAAACTTCCAGGAAGTCATGTGTTAAAATTAATATGTGATGACACTTTCAGGAAAACCCTGCTATTAAGCGCCTGAGGGTGAATACTGCATTAGCCATCCCAGTGTCATATTGCATAAGATCCACTCAACTCACTTGACTTGAAATTCAACGTTATAATGCAAATTTCAGGGGAAATCCTTTTACCCTAATAGAAGAAAATTAAGCATATTGGGAACAGTTTCATATTTTTTCTAGCCATAGACCAGAAATGATAGAAAGTAAACGATGTAAAAGCACATGTTGGCTACCATAGAATGTTATTTGTTAGATGAACTACATCTGTAGACTAATATTCACGTCGGTGACATTCTGCGAGCGAAAACAAAAACGATAGAACGTGAATGAAACAACTGTTCATACAAAGATTTTACAGAGTCTTTTACAGAGACTTTTTCACGTGGATGGATCAGGTACATCTGGACAATCAAACGTGACTATGGCATCTATGACATCATACAGTAACTAGGCAACAGTGAACTATTAGCCCACATGGATATGAAAAAGTGTGTAGCTGTAAGTATCGCATCGTAGGCACACTACAAAGATCTCCTTTACGTGCCAAGCCCCTTTTTGGTTTCGATCCAGCACACGTCAGAACACGTAATGTATGAAGGAGCTTGTGAAGTCATTGATTATGACCTTTAACCTGACTAGCTGGCACAGTGAACTCTTAGGAATTCTCATCAAACTCTGCTCCTCAAATTTAACGTTAGTCTATGTTTGAGAAAAAAACGAAAACAGAAAACGAACGTTTCAAACAAGTTGGACATTTTCCTAATGGCATGCCAAGAACCAGCGGCCTCCGTTTCCTTTTTATGGTTTGGTCCACTAATTTAGCGACCACGTTCCTTCTGGTTTCTTTTCGGTCTGTATTTCTGTAACCTTTTTACCAGATCACATGCTGCATTTCTTATCAATTATACCTCTCAATACCGTGAAACTGTTGATTAACATAAAACAGTTGAAAACATGATTGAGACAGACAAAGATAGATAGACAGATAGATGGATAGATAGATAGTGGTAAGGAGTGATGACGCCCATCCAGTTATCTGTGTTTTATACGGTTTAACAGTGGTGATATGGCTGTGACAATCTGAAAAGGAAAAATAAGTGTTATGTCAAAGAACCAAAATGGGACCAACTAGAAAAGTGTAGCTAAGCCAACAATCTTAGATGGTTTTGTGCGTGGTCTGTGCAAAACTTCCATGCTGTTGAGAACCAAACATAGTTTACAGACAGTCACTGGCAGCTGAGATATGTCTTGGATCAAGATCACATCAGGGCCAGAGAGCGGCTCCACGGTCAGCCGAGATGTGCGTGACCATGGCCCTATAAACGTAGGCTACATCTAAGGCAGCACTCAAATGCTTTGTGGTACTTTTGATTGCAAGGCAGTGACTTTGAAGAACTGTTTCTGACAACAACTGAGCCTAATAGCATCCATCATACGGGAGATTTTCGTTAAGTGGATCACGTATCACACTCAGAGCCAGATTCATCAGTCACTCTCAACCTCGAAAGATGACGCATAGTCTCAGACATAGCCTACCGAATGTTATGCTGGCTTTTCAGGGATGGGAAAGTAGAGTCTTGGCATTGTGACAGGGTGCTTTAGTAGTTAAAGGGGGATAAATGAGGCACTTTTCTTTACAACATGTGAAAATTAATCTGTGTGACTACTCGGGTTTCGACTACACCTACGGGTAAACATTGCAGAGATTTTTTTGTTGCGGTTCCTCCTAGATCTAAGCTGAAAGAGCCCTACTGTTGTTTCTAAACCATCCCAGCTCCTCCCATGCATCTGCCGTCGTAAGTCCGAAAACCCATCAGTGGCTTGAAAACATCGCCCAGGGACAGTCACACCCAATCAGTGATTAACTGCAGGCTTTTACCCTGGAACCAAGCTGCATCTAAATTTAGACAACATATTCACATTCAAATAACTCTGTGACTAAACTGTGTTATTTTTGGACATTTGTTAAAAAAAAAAGAGAGCCACTTTTTTATATTAAAAAATGACCTGCCACAGAGCTCAAAGAGATTTTTTGAAAAGGTTTGCCGTGCATAACATGACTTTCCAGTTATTCATGTGTAGGTTTTTTTTGTTTTTCAAAAATTCATACTTTTGGCCTAAATCATGCGGACAGCGGGCTCGTAAAAGTCATCCTGGTTTCTTGGAAGTTGTGGTAGCACAGGCAGTACATTTTGGGATGGGAGAAACCTGGTGTCTGTACTCCGTGGCTGGAGTAGCGAGTGCCAGGACCCGAACTTGACTATAACGGTGGTTGATGTCGAGTGGGCGAGCGATGCATGCAGTGCGTGTTGGCGGACCGGGACAGTGCTTACGAGTGTCTACACACCCACTCCACACTGCCCCTTTTTAAACAGGGAGAGCACATTAAGCCTGTCTACGTATTAAACTCAAGCCTTGCCATTATTAACTTCTGTCCACGGCCCTGAGACGTTCTTGTCATCGCGCCCACACCCCGCAGGCCAGTCTTTTGATCATCCGTACTCTGAGACGAAATAGGGTGACACTTTGCATGCCAGTGTGTTAGACTGCGCTGAGGTTAGCCAATCCGTTGCTAATTCCTTTCTTGTGTGTGTTTGATACCCTGAGAAAAAACATGTGCACTACTGTGAGTTTCTTTGGATACAAATCTTTGCCAAATGACTAAATGTACAGTGATTTTCAAAAGTATTCAATCCCCTCTGAAAGTCATCGCCATTTACTGGTTTACAAAAAATTACTTACACGTATTTTCCCAATCACCCTTTTTCGTTATGAACACTTCTGTTTCAGTGTAATTTATAAAGGCTAAATATGTTACTTGTCTACTGCAATTACTGTAAAAGACAAATGTAGCGTTTTGGGGACTGGCCATATCCCATATCCTCCCAGCAACCTCCATACATGTAAAGTGGATCTTCTAAAACAATGGCTTCTTTTTGACACCCTCCAACAGAGTCCAGTTTTATGGAGAGTTAGTAAGATTGAGGACTTCTGCACCTGTACCCCTATTCTAGCCTCTGAACTCTGTAGATGTTTGGGGGGTGACGGCTGGACTATGGTGGCCTACAATTTTCTCAGTCGCTTTGGTAGATTTCTTTAAGTGCATTTCTTGAAACTATTTATACAAACTGTTAGGTATATGCAGACTAAGTGGCGTCAGTTACACACACACACAGAAACACAGAAAAGCCCTGCTTACAATGTTCCTGCTTACATAAGCACATGATTCATACAAGGTAATTATTAATACAAGGCACTTGATTAATATATTCTTAAGTCATTAACAGTGTTTTCGAAATGTTTCTCCATCACAAACAACATCATTCAATGGAATGCCTGCAAAAGAACAAAATCCTTTGTTTATGTCTCAAAAGTAAAATATTTCTGTCAATGAACATGTCCGTGTCATCAGAAAGCCAAGTCCTTGTGTCATTATTCACAGACAATAAGTAATACATGCTTAACCATGTTGTCAATGTGACAGTGTACTCTATATTTTCTGATGTAAGATATGGCTTTTTGATGACAGTGACTGAAATTGCTGCACTTTTTCTCACTCAAGTTACCTCAGGACTCCGGAGTTGCATATAAGTATATTTATTAAACAACAAGCTCGTCGGGCTCACCCACGTCCTGGCAGGCCAGACAGAGGCACGGGCCCTCTCTCAGAGAGAGAGAGAGAGAGAGAGAGAGAGAGAGAGGGAGCCCGGCTCACTCCCCGGCGGCAGACGACAAGAGAGAAACAAAATGAAACACATCACACAAGGTTAATATAGATAGAAGTTAATGTTCTCTGACGCCGAAACAATTTGTCAGCAGGGATAACCATGTGGTGGGTCTCTGACGTCCGAGGTCATCTTACTATGCTTTCTGTCATGCAAGGATGTCGGTTTTACACAAGGTCGAAAGAAGCACAGTTCGACCCTTCTTATCACATCTGGTTCAAACATGCTCTTACACATATGCAGACTAAGTGGCGTCAGTTACACACACACACACACACAGAAAAGCCATGTTGCTGCTTACATAAGCACATGATTCATACAAGGTAATTATTAATACAAGGCACTTGATTAATATATTCTTAAGTCATTAAAAGTGTTTCCGAAATGTTTCTCCATCACAAACAGCATAATTCAATGGAATGCCTGCAAAAGAACAAAATCCTGTTTGTTTATGTCTCAAAAGTAAAATATTTATGTCAATGAACATGTCTGTGCCATCAGAAAGACAAGTCCTTGTGTCATTATTCACAGACAATAAGTAATACATGCTTAGCCATGTTGTGAATGTGACAGTGTACTCTATATTTTTTGATGTAAGATATGGCTTTTTGATGACAGTGACTGAAATTGCACTAGGCTGTACTTTTTCTGTGTGTTATTCAAGACAGGATTCCAAGAATGTATGCTTTTCCTGTTTGTACTGTAATTTGTTGACAGACTAGGTCAAAAGAAATACAAGACTGTATCACAGCACTGCACAGCACTAAGGAGAGCTGGAACTGTACATGCAGCGCCTCTACCTCTCCCTCTGTTTTACCTCCTCACCCCTCCACCCTTACTCCACCCTTACAACCCTTCTTCTACCTCTCCCTCTGTTTTGCCTCCTAACCCCTCCACCACGCATCCATACTCCTTTTCCCAGCTGTGGACCCTGTTCATTTCCTTGTTGTTGTTCCATTGCATTGTGCTCTGTCTATATATGGCTGTCAATGGATGATTAATGAGCTATCTTAGAGAACGGGTTGATCACTGGTTGGTCTAACGCTTCATACATTCAGAAGTGAAAATCACAATACACCGGAGAGCAATTCATCAATTCAGGAGACATTTACCCAAAACAGTCTAATAGAAATGTAGGAAATATGCTTGACAGATTGTGACAACCAGCTAGTTAAACAGGTTTGCATGTAATGTAATGCAACAGACTAATGCCTGTATGTTTTTTGGGGTAAGACTATTAAACGGCAAACCGATGTAATACATTTTGATCAAGATGACATAAGCAGTTGATAGTGTTAGAAACAGCAGAGAATTGTACATAATCAAATAAGTGGCTCCTCTGTATCATTTGTGAGCAATTCGTCATCTGTCTTAACCTGGAATTTAAAAAACAAGAATACTAATGCGTGTATATATTTCAGTTTTTAGTTTATTTGTTTTGAATGTTAGCTGACTAATAACTGATTGCCTTTGGATATATACTAGAGCAGAAATGATGTGAAAATATTATGTGAAAAAGTATCTTTTTGTAATAGTTAATGGCAATCATTCTTAGGGGGGGTGAATTCTTCCGCCTGCCTGTCTGTCACTCAATCAGTGCATCACCTGTGGTGTCTTTAAATGCCTGGCTGGTCCAGGTGGAGGGTTTCCTCAGTTTCTCTGTTTATCTTGCCCTGTAACTGTGTATGTTCGACACACAAAAACGTTGGCACCCCCGCATGGATCAAATATGCCAGGGATTAAGGATTGCTGGAAGACATGAGAACATGAAGTACACACACTCATACACACACACACAGACATAAAAGACTTTCAAAAGACTTTCACAGTGAGGTCATGGATAATGACTTAACGGTGTACCCCGCTCCCCTTTCCTTTCAAACACTTTGCTCTTGATCTGTCATTGCCTTGATTACTCCCCCACAGTGATGTCATAATTGATCGCCCACAGTAGGAAAAAAAGGGGGGACTGCATCACAGGTGCCCTTGAGTGTCTACAGGGAAAAACGAGTGTGATGGTGTTTGTTTTCTTTCTCTCGTTCTTCCTCCTGCTTCCTTCCAAGTGGAAGGTTAAAACATTTCCCTCATCACCTTGGGGACCACGTTGCCATAGGTTTGCTTATATCTCTATGCCATTCGCTCTGTTTGTGTTGGTGTTGCCCCCATGGAGAACACTGACAGGCCTGATGGAGGGATGATGTTATGTGTTTGCTCCCAGGCTCCAGCTTGTCAGATGGTGTTTGGTCAAGTGGGCCTGCGATGTCATGTGTCACTTGGTCGACACTTTGTGGAAGTGGCACCGCCCGTTATCCAAAGAGCACCATCCCACCGGAGGATTGAGTTCTGGAAGGGTCTCTGGCAACCCGTGCAACTGATCCACTCGAATCGAGTACTTAGAGTAGAGTGGTTGGACAAGATGGGCCTGGTTAAGCCTGTAAGGTCTATATCCCTCTATTTAGTTTTTTGTTCTTGTTATCAATATGCCTTCAAAGCTCTGTGAGTTTTTGTCCTAGAGTCATAAAAAGAACACCCCCAGAAACATTTAATCTTCTACATGTATGCCACGTGTGCATTAATGTTTTTAGTTAGAGGAAATATACAAAAACATCAAGGCATGTCAAACTACCTAAAAAAGTCTAACAGGCCTTTGTTCCCAGGGAGTTTAGCCTGGTTTCCTGAACAGGGATAACTCTGTTGGACAGGATGGGCCTGGTTAAGCCTGGTTTCCTGAACAGGGATAACTCTGTTGTTTCTCCACTTCAGATGCCATAAACCCCAAGACAAGATTTCATGCATAATAAAACCAGCTTGCCCCGTGTTGGTAATATCAATCATGGTTGACGTTTCTGCTTTCCTTCAGTGTTCAACTGTAACGTTAAAGCAGCAATAAGGAGTTCTGTTCCAAAACTACCTAAAAGGAATGCACAAACCTTGCAAACACCACTGACAATGATAGAAGCTTGCCAACACACTAACTGGTGTCTTTTGGCAGTATAGCTAGCAATGTCATTCTGTGAAAGCTTTTCTTCCATTTTTGCAGGGTGTTCCAGCTCGGAACACAAAACTACATAGGGCATATCCTGGATGGCTAACGGGACAGACACAGGTGTCTATCTGTCCTTCACATGATAATATGCTACCAAAACTAGTTGCCTATAAAACTATACCTCAAAAAGTGTCAAATTGTTGCATAGTGTTTAACTGATATGGATAATCATATAGATTTTAAAGTATTTGGGCTATTATGTAACTACATCCCTGACTTCATATTTCTTTAAGAGGCAATGCAGAGTTTTTGTTTAAAAACTAAGAGGCTAACTAGCTAACAGTCAACACAATTGTCTTGAAATGACCAAAACCAGCACAGCTGGCATTGATACAAACTAACTGAATCAACGTCCTGCTGTACAAGCTGTTCATATAATTTTGTGGCACTTCATGTGAGAGTACAAGTGTGCATGTAAAGTATCCTTATGGTGCTAAAACAAGCACCCACACACCTGCGTCCCCCACCTGGGATTTCAGGAGAGGAAAACTGAGGTCTTAGGGGAAGAATGCACGCTCTAACGGAAACCAACAATGACGAGATGTACACATCTGCTAAATCACCATTTCTGCTGAGTGACATGTCCCAACACTCAGTATCCAAAACCAAATCTATCAAAAACAGTCCCTTGTTTAGTCCCTTGGTGATATTTCATAATACTCTGGTATCATGTCTGGGAAATCAGGGCAGAATACGTTAGAATTGGCAGTTGTGCAATAAACTGGTATCTACCCATTGCGGTCAGCAGAGACTGTGTCATCGAGACCTCAGTACTTTGGCTGCGCTCAAAGCCTGTTTCTGCTGCATGAGACATTGATTATGCTGTGTTGCAGAGAATTTCATCTAACAGCTTCCGTTATTGTCTCAAGGCTAAAAGAGCCAGCGTTTTTTTATTTTTTTATGTGATGGCTTCAGACCATAGACACTTACAGTCATTATGCATTATGCTCATGAATCACACAACACACAAGTCACCCAATTTCAACCACTTCTCGCACACAGGCGTCCCTCACACATCCCCCCACCATACTTCTCCCATCCCAGGGTGCTCCACACACTAATGTTACACACATCTCTGGGGTGGTGACACAGGGTCATCCTGAACTGGGGGTGTCACCATCCTAATCTGGGGGTCACTCATACGGCTAACACACTGGGCACATCACAGATAGCCTCACAGCATGCCATCCCACTTCTGTCACCATATATAGCGAAAGGGAGTTACACTCCACCCGGTCACCCCACCTGCCCTCGAACCCGGGTCCATGGGGTATCAAACCTGCTGATTGGGCCTCTTCATCCTCATTCCCAGTAAAAGCCACCGTATTTTCTGCTTCGTTGGCAGCTTTGGAGACAAGATCTATTCCTCCAGCTCAAGCCCTGCTCCCCTTCTCCCACTCCTCCCACACGGCACCCTAACTGCAACACCAAAGAGTCACCCTGCAAAAATTAAGCTTTAAAAAACAAGGAAAAAAAGTAATAAGATGGGGGATATATTACTTAAAATAAGCAAAGTTATCTGCCAACAGAACAGGAAAATTTGACTTACCAAGATTAAAAAAAAATAAAAAAATAACCCAAATATATCTTAGTATCACTAGTGTGGCCATACTAACTGACTTTGACAAAGCAGTTTTGTATTTCTAGTTTCAAGCATTAACTTGCTCAAAACCAGTAATACAGTTTCAGTAACAAGTTATAATACCTTATTAAGATAATTAAGGACTGAAACGCTTGAAGCAAGTGAAATGCTCTAACATAAAAATGCCTGGTAAGAAGAAATATCTTGTCAGACAAAAAACAAGCATAGATTAAAAAACAAGCATAGATTACTTTGATTTAAGATATTTCATCTTACTAAGATTTAAACAATTTTTTACAATGCAGGCTTGTTGCCATGTCGACCATAGTGACGGCACTCCGTCACATCGGGAAGACCAAACTCCTGTACCGTAGGTCCCATAGCTTGGCTGCGCAGAGTGATCCCCTTTAAACCTGCATGAGCTTCAGAGCACCGTCCATTTCATAATAGGTTAGGAAACATAAAATCCACATATTACCACAATTCTCAGGTCTTTCTGCAAGCAGAATTGCAAAGAGAAAAAACGGACTAGGAGGCTGAGAGGATTTAAAGTAAATAAGCCTTCTTTTTTCGCATTCATTTCATTTTCAGTTTCAGCACAGGTGTCTGGTCTCGCTTTCAGGGGAGGTTCAGGCATCTTATGCAGATGGGGCTAACCAACAGTGGGCCTCTGTGGGATATCTGTGGCTGTCGCTGGTGCGTATTGGACCACAGTGAGTCAACCATGACCCAGCTGGGAATAAAGTGCGGAGGGCCTAAGCTGTTCTACCCCCTAATTTAATTCTGTGGGTTAGCCCGCACTGGGGCGTCCCCAATGATTTCACACAGGAATGATGATGCTGTGGGCCCAGATGAGGCTCCTTCTCACTGGATATGTGTGGGATTCCTGTAGGCAAGCCCTTGTGGGTTTGCCCATAATAAGCCCCTCAGTAGCCTACATGGATGACGTGCTTTGAGTTATGGACGGGTTAGCTCACCGTGGCCATATATGGGATTTTTTTGTGAGCTAGCCTAAATTGGTCCACATTTAATTAGTCCACAATTAATCCACATTGACACACAGGGTATAGAGACACTGTGGCCCAAACACAGCATTTAGCCCAATGGCTACGCTTCAGCTGGCACCCATGGGGGATTTCTGTGGGTTGAAGTTAGAGACTTACAGGGGACCCACAGTGGCCTGCATGTGCAACAGAGACCCAGCTAATCGCATGTGCAACAGAGACCCAGCTAATCGGATGTGCAACAGAGTCCCAGCTAATCGCATGTGAAACAGAGACCCAGCTAATCGCATATGAAACAGAGACCCAGCTAATCACATGTGCAACCGAGACCCAGCTAATCGCATGTGAAACTGAGACCCAGCTAATCGCATGTGAAACAGAGACCCAGCTAATCGCATGTGAAACAGAGACCCAGCTAATGCTAAGCTAATGCAGACAGGGTCTGGGTGGGATTTGGTTAGCAGCCCACGTTACCCACGGAAAGACCTCTGAGGGTCGGCATGGGCCTGTTTGCTGGGTGGATATCATCCCTAATGAACAATAATGTTCCTTCTCATAACCTACGTCCTTACCATAGTGTACCAACGATCTACCATCAGATAAAGGTACATTTAAACTGAATAACAGTGATGCTTCTCCTTTACAAACTCATAAAGGCATAAAGGAGCAATGTGGTGTTATTAATCCTTTTTAGGTGGTTTGCATAGAAAGGCATGTGCTGTGTGCGCCACCTCTTCTGATTTCAAACAGTAAGCACACGGTAGATTGTCCTGCTCAAACTACCCGAACTCCACCACTGGAAGACATACACTTTGAGACACACTTCATTTCATCTTTCATTCTCACTCTCTCTTTGTCTCTTTATTTTTTCAGGTCACGTGTTGTTAACACACATTACTATGCCCCCTTTCATATACAGTAACAAATAAAAACATTATGTTTCATATAGAACCTACCTTGTTGTTCTACGTATATGTTGAAGGGCATTATGGCATTTTAGTATGAAATATATATGCAAGCTCTTTACCACAGATTTATCATGCAAGTATTCCTTTATCTTACCTGACAAGTGTGATTCTGTCATGTTTTTACAGGCCTTTTCCGTATGAGGAAGCCAGGTGGCAGGGGCCACCACTGTTTGTTTGTTTAGATGGCTACCATGTTAAGCATTCAGTTAGCAATGAGCCTTAGCCTGTGATAGGTCTGTAATGATTCATGACTGTGGTCATTGTTTATGCCACACAAGTGGGAAGCAGGTTTCTTCCACATCATTATCCTCTCTACACAAGCTACCCACCTTGCGTCAGAGGTCCCTGGTTGATATGGTGGGAGTTTTTTTTTTTACAGAGGACTCAAAAATGAATGAATGAATGAATGAGGTGAAACTAGTATGTATCAACTCTGCTCCCCTCTGGATTGGGCTTGTGAAAACACTTGTACATTATAGTGTGGTAGGATAAAGCTGGTTGTGCAATATAAAAAAACATTGAAAACAGTAAATGGGAAAAATGCACTGGACAGAGATACAGTTCTCAGTGTGTGTGTGTGTGTGTGTGTGTGAGTGTGTGTGTGTGTGTGTGTGTGTGTGTGTGTGTGTGTGTGTGTGTGTGAGAGAGAGACACAGGACCTCTAGAATGTTTCAGGACAAGCCATCATGAGATTGACACGCTAGAGTCCATGAGCAATGCAAAATAGTTTTAAGAGAAGTGGAACCAAAAGGAACCCAGGGAGAACCCAGGGAGAACCCAGGGATATTACCTCCTCGCCATGAGTCCATTTAGTGGTTCTAGAAAAAGATGGGCAAGAAAAATCAGTATCCCCATAAACCCCATGATTATGGAACATGTTTAATCATTCAATTCGATTAGATTCAGCTTTCCTGTCTTGGTGCACAGTACAGGTACAGTACAAAGCCAATGAAATGCAGTTAGCATCTAACCACAAGTGCAAAAGAATAGTATTATTTACAGATAACTGTAGGTATACTGTTAGTACTATAGCATACGTGATGCTATATCTTACAATATGTACAGTGTTATTGACAGTGGTGAGCAACATATATACAGATTATTATAATATATAATATATTGAATATGTTCTACATCTAGGTGAAGTGCACAGACCTAGAAAGGGGAGTGCGTTAATAAGGGTTTAACGTACAGTATAGACAAAAATGTACAGTTGAATGTACAATATAAACTGAATGTGAACAGCGTGAGCGGTTCAGCCTGTGCCAGACTGAGCAGAGCGAATGCAAAAGTACTGAGTCAGTGCAGTAATGAGTGCAGTCCTGCTCAGTGCTGTGGTGTGGAGTTCAGCAGAGTCACTGCCCCAGGGGAGAAGCTCTTCCTGAGCCTGCTGGTGTGTGAGCGGAGGCTCCTGTAACGCCTGCCGGATGGGAGAAGAGTAAAAAGTCCATGGTTAGGGTGGGAGGCATCCTTGATGATGCTTGGCGATGCCGTCCTCAGGCAGCGTATATGGTAAATGTTCTCAGCGGTGGGCAACTGGGTGCCGGTGATCCGTTGGGCAGTTTGTGCGTTCTTTTGGACAACTGCACATCTATTCCTCTTAAGAAACTGATAAAAGCTAATGACAGAATGTTTCCCCACATGTAAGGAGTTATTAGGTTTACATTTAATGTTGACAGGTCTGTGTATTTACGGATAGCACAACACAAAGAAAGCATTTCATTAGAAGCAGCATCGTGAGAGAATGGCGCGAGAAGAGAAAGATTTACGGCTGTAATCACAGGCCAGGATCAAGGGAGGGTGGTTTGAAGTACAGTACTTTTCCTGGTAGGAGAAGGGGAAGGTGAGGCAGTGTTGAAACAGAGTTAGTGGGCGAGGAGCGTCTGTTGTGGTTGGATAGACCTCCCCTACCCCCCCCCCCCCCCCCCCACCCCCCCCACCCCAACCCAGCCCCCACCCTCACTGCTGGGGCAATTATAGAGTCCATGGGAGCATTAGAGAGAGATAAAGAGGCACAAGGAGAACGAGAACAAGACCTTTTGTTAAGGGTCTCTTGTTCCAGACTTAATGTGTCACACTTCAGAACGTCAAGACTTGTCTGTTCTTGCCCCTGAACTTCCTCTTTCGGTCTCCCACCTCTCTCTCTCTTTCTCTCTCCCTCTCGCTCTCTCTCTATTTCTGGATTAATTTACGAGAGGGCTGGTGGGAGCAGGACGGTATCCATCACTGAATGTGACAGGCCGGGGGTCTGAGTCAGACAGGAAGTGGAGGACCACAGGCCCCTGGTGCGTGGAGCCGGTCCGCCCCTCCGCAGCTGGGCTCCCCTCCGCTGGCGATCCCCTCGGCGCTCACAGCCACGGGTACCTGCATTCCTGCCGGCGCTCTCTCAGCCGCCAGGCTCCCCCCGCCCCGGAGCGTCCCCGCACACGCCCAGTCCTGCCTCAGCAGCTGGCCGCCGGCCAGAGGAACCGAATGGAGACACAAGCCGCAAGCCAAAATCACCGATGCTCTGCTTCCACGGGCTAACTCTCTCTCCCTCGCTCACACACACACACACACTCACACATTCGCCCCCCACACACAAGGAGTTTAACTACATTTTGCAGTAGCATGCTGGTAGTTCAATAACATTTATATTTGCATAGTGATTCAAGTAGTTACACTATTTTCTTGCCATTTCTGTGTCGTTAAATACTGAAACTATAAACAATTTGTCGGCCATAAAATAATGTATTCTACCATTGCTTCTCTACTGTTACTGAGATGGAAGCGCCTGTTGGATGAGAACTTTAAGAGACTGCTCATGTGTCGCATAAACTAGAGGTTCTGCTCCTACCAGTAAAAAGACATTTTCTTTCGCTCAGTCGAGTCTAAAAGTTATATATTTTTTCCTTTCATGTTTAAGTTGAGGTCAATTGAAAATCCAGATTTGTTTACAACACAAATATAGCATTCCTTGAAATGTTGTCCTTGTGAAAAGCCCAGATGGGATTGTTTAATTCAGATCAGGTTTAGGTTTCACAGGTTTTAGGGTTGTCAGCTAACCTGTGAAAGATGTTTGTCTATAGTTTTTAAGGTTTTGATTCTGAATTTGTAAAAGTCAACTTGAATATCTTAGGTGTGAATTAGTCATAAGTACTGATTATTGCTATTTATACCGGGCTTACTGAGTAATCCTGCTTGGTGCAATAGCCCCATCTGGAATCTAGTTTCTGGAAGTTTCTGACATTCCTTGAATTTTCCCACGAATAGTAGGGTACAGTTTTTTTGACCTGTGAAGAAATAATCACTTTTTTTTTTTTTTTGCTTACATGTGACTTTTTTGTATTATGTTTTTTTTCAATAATTTTGTGTCACGTGTACTTTGTGAACTTCTTTACTAAGTAGTTTTGAACAATTTTTTTCTGAGAAGCTTTAGTTAACAATACTAGATTTCTCCCCAAAGTAGCTTTGCTGCAGTTCAACATCTTCCAGTGTGAAGTAATTAGTAGCTTAGTAATCAGTATGCTTTCAAAGTAGCCCCCCCAACACTGCACACAGCCGCCCACACCCCCCACCCTTACAGGCCCCCCCCCCCCCCGCCCCCCCACACCACTGCACACAGCCGCCCACACCCCCTACCCTTACACCCCCCCGCCCCCCCACACCACTGCACACAGCCACCCACACACCCCACCC
>NC_045156.1:12144122-12189122 GCF_900700415.2 Clupea harengus | reverse complement strand
AACAGAATCTTCCGTTCACACTCTGACTCAGTTTCAGGGGGTTATCGAGGGACCAATATGAGCCACCATCTCTACACTTACTCATCTCATCTTTCACTCCATTAGACCGCTGTCACTCACACTGTCTTAGTGTTTCTCATTTCTTGTCTACATCTCTGAGAAAAATCATTACGTACTGCAAAGTGACAGTATGTCATCGAGTTAGTGATGGACAGATTTGGGGAACACCTTAGAGACATCACAACAGGAGGGTGGCACCACCGTGGTATGCTCACTTGGACGTACATTTGACCCCACCTAAATACACATACACACACGCACACGCACACACACACACACACACACACACACACACACACACACACACACACACACACACACACACACACACACACACACACACACGCACGCACACAAAGACACACATTTTAATAATAATTGTATGTCCACAATCCACAGAATTCAAAGACAATAATGCATACATATGCATACAAGGACTACTGACTACTGACTGTTACCAGGTAGGCCTGGCTACTCACAATAACCATTTGAATGCTAATAAACCTTGTGCGATAGAAAACATTTGTTAAGATATAAAATAATGTAAATGACTGTATGTCACGAAATGTTTTTTTTTTTAAACCCACTGAATTCCTTCAAGCGCATCTTCTCAAATCTACATGTACACGCTAGGATGGAAATAATGAAACGTTTAGTTTCATGTTTAACTACATCCAGTTCAAATATGCAGTGGCCATAATCACATAATTACATGTTTTCCCTTTCACTTGTGTGTTTGGAGTCAAAAGTTTAAGCAGGCTTTGTTGAAGTGTCAGTGTCAGTTTAAAACAGTGATGCACAGTTGACACGTCCTTTAAAAAACCATTTAAAAGGCGAACACAAGTTCACAAGGGTCAAATGACAGGTCCGCAAACGAGCTGCACCTGGGTGGCACAAAGGCTAGCAAACTGCAGTCAGCACCTTGCTCGGAAATTGGCAGCCACCCTTGGTGTTTGAAGCAGACATTAAGATTCCGGGGAAAGGTACCGTCACTGCACACTCACACTCAGGTGACACACCTGTTGCTGGGACAACAGGTCAACAAAACAAATCTCAGGCCTGTCCACACCTTTTATCTGCAGTTACAATTGCTGGGGGGAGCTTTAGTGATCCGTTTACACTTTTACCTCGTGGTGTTGATGGGCTCTGGAAAGGTTTCAACTTAGCTAAAGTGGGTCGGGATCTTCTCTTGTGCCTCTGACTGAGGGTGGAGGAAGGGAGTGGTCATACAGCGGCCCTCTCATCTCCACAGCGGCCTTTAGACACCCAGTCTGTTTGAACAGCAAGTTAAAAATGATATTAAAATGAATGCAATGCATTTTAGGGTTTACTTGAGTGTGTGGGACAGAGAGAGACCGAGGAAGAGGGTGACAGAGAGGGTATGTGTGTGACTAATTGCCCTGTGAGTAGGAGAAAAGTGAGGTGTTGAAAGACTGTCATATAATAATAATAATAATAATAATAATAATGGTTTTTCTTTCCTCACGTGTAATTTACAGCGTTTGGTGGGTGTCTGCTCGAATCTTGGCAGAGGATGAGGCCTGAAGGTCATTTTGAGAACATCAACATCCACAGTGAATCCTTCCCCCTTAGGCTATATACACACACACACGCACACACACACACACACACACACACACACACACACACACACACACACACACACACACACACACACACACACACACACACCCAGCCTCCACTTCAGATGAAGCCTTCACCGATGAGGTAAATATTTGTGAGCCTCTATACTTAGCTGTACTTCTATCAAAAGGGGTGTCAAGCACAAGATTAGCAGACTCCTGGGAAGAAACCCCCACTTTTTTACGGGAAAACAAAAGATGCCATCGTGGCGGTGAGGTCATGCCATCGAAGCAGATACTCTGACCATTAGAAAGCATCTGCTTCACATACACACACACACACACACACACACACACACATGCATACACAAACGCTCTCTTGGCTGTCTATGGTGCATGAAGACGACCGTGCAGGTCAAGGAGAGGAACGTTGTTTCCCCCCAGGCTCTAATGACGTGGTATCGATGTGTAAGACAGACCCGGGATGAGGTGCTGCTGTCAGTGATATTCTCAGAAAAGAGGTCACTTCCCCGCCTGGTACCAGTAGCCATCAGTCAACTAAATGACCTTGGAATACTTTTATGGTTGAAGGTCAACCAAGGTTATGGTTTATGGTGAATCCCTCGAAATTTGACCTAGACGTGTTTTCCAATGAACCTTTTACTACTGGGGTTATCATAACCCTAAAAGAGTTGATGTATGATTGGCATAAGGATGTGACCTACAGAGATCTGACCAAAGTATGAGCCCTCAAACCACTAGGACAAAAGGAATAAACTATATTTAATACAATATATTTATGCAAGTCCTTTTTTTTACTTATATTATCACAATATTGTGGCGTGCTGGGGGCTACAGACGGCGTTCATCCAGTGTGTCTGTTAATCTGTAGTGTTCAGGTCTCCCTTTTGTGTGTGGTGTTGGTGCGTGTGATCAGTTATCAGTTTATTGCTGTTTGATGCCTGTGTCAGTTAGCGTATCTTTGTTTTGCCAAAGCTAGACTTGCCCTCTATTTCTCCCAGTGTGGTTTCAGTTCTTCCTGCCGGTCTGCATGTCACAATAAAAGGCCTATGGTCGGAAAAAAGGAAACCGTGCAAGATCGTAATGAGCGAGTGAAGAGAGCGCATTCTTTCATGCACAAAAATATCAAACGGATGATTCATATCGTGCACTGGACTGACTGTTGCCCTCTTTGAAGAACCTGCCGACACTACAACATGTATCCATTTGGAATAGAAAGCCTAGTCTGTGATGTGTGTAGATATATAAACTTGGATACCACAGATTTAGAGAGGTCTATGTCAAATCAGTGTAGTCAAATAACACTCTCAGCCCTGACGTATTGGCTGACTGAAGACAGATCTTATTCTGGACCCTGTAACTTTCTAGGAATAGGGCTGTTCTCTGGCAAAGTTATCTGGCGAGTGAAACATAACCGCGGATCTCGTGAGGGTTCACACCGGACTCAAATTTTCAAACGTTGCATTTATATGCAACACACTAAACATCTGGGATCTTGGAACAACGGATAAAGAGAGAGGAAAAATAATTGGGTTGAAAACTTCTCGTACTTTTTTAACAACGCCGAAGAACTTTGTGTTCCCCGCTTCCCTCCTAATTCATGAGATGAGTTGAAAAGGGTTTGACATTGTCCCGGAATTTACTCAATTTCGGGCCATTATATTTATTTTCCTCAAAGTTTTCTGTCTGGCTTCGGATGTTTTTTGTGGTTAGTTTGTTCAAGGCCTGCCTGCTGCGTTTACAATGTTTTGCTGGACTCCTGTCAAGATTCACAGGCCTACGGTCTCTCCGCCGTGCCCACAGCGAACCTGTGCCTGTGCACGCCTCAATCTGTGGTTTTAACCACCAAAGGGGGGGTTATTTGGCACGGCAAACACCACCAGCCATTGTTGTGTATCTCCACACCTGAGAAAGTGTTAGCCAGACAGCAGGTTGGCAGATTCCCTTGCAGCCCTGGGAGTCGGAGTACAACCTGTAATGTGTGGGGCCATTGTAGTGTAGCAGACTTTTTTTCGTCCACAAAATGCATTCTATGCTTCAACAGGCATTCATTTATTATGAAGCCACGTAACACTGCAACGCCTTTTGTTATAAAAAAAAAAACACAAACACAAACATAATATTAAGGCGTATAATATATCGTAATATTATTGAAAGTATGACGTGCATCAAAGGTTTTTGGTCTGATACCATCTGTGAATTGGCAGGTTAAACCTTTGAAGGCATCAGTGTCAGTTCAAGAGTCTTCTTGCAGCCTTCAAGCAGCCTTTGCGTATGTGAACAGAACACTTTCAGTACCCTGCTGACTCATGTAATATATAGGACAAAAAACCCTTCCTACACATACGTCCCCTAACACAGCAGAACTGTTATGTGGACAAAATGAACATTAGATTGCACGGAATTATCATAGTGTGGTGCATTGTGTGTTTCCTGCCACAAAATGTTGTGTGTCCTGTACAAATGTTGTCTTAGGACATCTATTACGTGGACAGAACTACGTTTGTCCACAAAATGAAGGGCACAACAGTCAATTCAGTGCACAACATGAATCTATTTAAACATTTTGTGCACGAAAGAATGAGCTCTCTTCAATATTCCATGGACACAATGCTACATTGTGATCTTACATGGTTACGTAATAAATTATTATATTTGGCAAAACAAATGCATTTTGTCTAAGTTCTGTTACACTTGATGCCCTATAGTGATGCAGCTCAACCAAAGAGTAATGAGCATAGTTACTCGCCTTGCCAGTGTTTTTCCATGAAGAAATACAATACATGACAATGATTTAGAGCTGGGTGTGTTAACTGAGTCAAGATAGTGTTTTTATCCGTGAAGTTTTCAACGAATAGCGTCCATATTTAAACAAATCTTGTTTTTACCCCTATGGGCACACACAGTGAGAGTGGAATGCACGCCCTACCTACTCCATGTAATTATAGGTGCTTTATCGAGTGAGAGCTTTTCCTTGGCTTATGACGTTACTGAGGACAATCATTGCTATCCAAACTGAAAATGACCTAGAAACAGACCTATGTTCTGAAACCTGGCTTACTGTTTGAAGCCTTCCTCTCTCAGACTGGAGCTAAAGAACACTGGCCAGACTGTCAGAAAGGAAGAGCCTGCTCCAGTCAAAATCAGCGCTGGACCGTCTCTGACACACGTCTGAAATCAGCGCTGGACTGTCTCTGACACACGGCTGAAATCAGCGCTGGACTGTCTCTGACACACACAGCCCGCCCACCCCAAATAATAGACTAGACAAGTGAGTGCGTTTGTTGTACACACACACACACACACACACACACACACACACACACACACAGTGAGAGAGAGAGAGTGAGTGAGAGAGTGAGAGAGAGAGAGGCACAGAGAGAGACGTACACATTCATCAATTGGTGCAAACCTCTTAAAAACACACATTTGTTAGAACATTTAATGCAAGACAGATGGACAAACAGGCCACATGATATTCAGACACGTATATTCAGACAATGAACAAGAGGGTCTGCTGCCGACGAATCCTAAAGTTCGGACTTTAAGATTATTTACCAGTCAGTCTGTGGCTCATTTGGGAAGCACCTCTGGAGGGCTGTGGTGGCCTACCTCATTGTGTCGGAGTAATGACCCTGATGTTTGTTGAAGAAGCAAACCCAAAACAAACAGAACCAGGAGCCTATCTCTCTGGGAGGGAAACGCTTCCACATGGCTTCCGTGCTTCAGTGTCATTTGTCAGTTTAGTTTACTGTATTTAGTGTTCAGTTCCCGCAACACGATGAACAGATACAAGTTGCATGGTCCCATTTAAGACTCATCTCTCTGTCATGAGGAGCACACCACAATACTTTTATACCTTTATATTTTCCACTTAGTTTTGCCACATTTTCCACCATTTTCTCACAGTTTTCCCACATATCCCCACATTTCCCAGTAAATTGTATTGGTACAGTGTCACACTGGCACAGACTATCTCTGGGGAAAAAGTGGGGCATGGGGGTTTTTGGGGTGGTGAATGGAGTACAAAAGACACATTTGTGTGGTGCTCCCCGGTGGCCTGGGTGGGAAACGCTGGCTCCGTCGCTGGCAGAGCCTGGGGTGGGAACACTAACTCAGTCCTCCCCACACGTACAGTATGATCTGATATGGCATGCTAAGGTGACTGAATGACACTAAACAAACAATTCATTAGCCAACATGTGCTCTAGAACTGGTGCACTTAGAGTATACTCACTAGATGATTTTATATCAAATCAGTTTATATAAAATATATTTTTATATTTTCAAATGACTAAATATAATTGTATTTTAATCAACATGAATTACATTTGATGAGCATGTGATTGAAATCTGTAACAAGATGCTTTTTGATGTATTTGTGCCAATCTCTGTACATACTGTAACTGTTCTTGGTTTAAGGTATGTCTTAGGAAACACTAAAATGTCTCTAATTTTACGTTACCCTCTAATGTGATCATTTCCCTTTAACTCTATCTGATGAATGAGTGTTGAAAGCCTCTGTATCATAAACATGATAACCATCCTAAGTAGTTCTGGTACTCATCTCATGCTGAAATGTTTTTATTTTTCCATGGTGAAACATGCCGCAAGGGTCTTGCATGGTGAGATGGCTTCCTGAGACAAAGGTAGCATGACAGCAGTTTGCGCACACAAAACAAAGATAAACTGTCTGCATCTTTAATTTTTACGAGAGAGAATTTCCACAGATAGCACTTAAACTTGCACTTGCATATCCACAGGTTCAAATGCACATGCTCGCAGACATAGGTGTATGGATTCAAATATGGATGTGAGCACAAGCACACACACACACACATTTTCACACGTCCACCCCGACACACCTGGGCATAAAATATTGTTTCCTGTCCTGGGGATACAAAATTTGTGGCTCTATAACAATTAAGGTTCCCTTCAAATTAGATTTGTCTGTGATTCATGACTGTTCTTAAACTCATTCCTGAGGTTTGTATGCACAATGCTGTACCTACCAAGACACCCTCAGTGATTTATTACATTGCCAACGCAATACAAGGTGTCGTAAAAAAAAGAAAAAAAGAAGAAATCATTTACCCTCATATGAGGCAACTCATTTTAAGAATATAAATTACTGGGAAGACTCGTCTTATTGCATAGACTCTTATCTCCGTGTCATCCTTCCATTCTGTGGCCACTTTTCATCCTTATCTTCCTCTTTATCTCCCTCTCACCCGTTTCACCTCCCCACCACCGCTGCTGTTGATGAAGGCTGAGCCTACCTCAGGGGTGTCGTCATCTCAGGTGCGTTCATGCCTGTGTGTTTATTCGCACGTCCACCCTCCCCCCCGCCCCCACATCCCCAGTCCCCCGCTCCTGCCTCCACTCCCAGTCTATACATGACCATTTCTCTCTCCTCTCCCCCTGCCTGCGTTCATCTGGAGATGAGCCCTCATAGGGGATAAATAATGACGCACCTCTCCTTAATATGTGCGCCTTTGGGATAGTATCAGCGCTTCACAATGGGCGTCTTTGTTTCCTAATGACTGCCGTACTGTGAAGTATGAGAACCATACCAGTCTACACAGCCCTGTGATGGGGAGCCCTGCTGGGGTGACTCAGCTGTTACTCACTTCCTTAAAGAAAATATGGGCTAACCAGGCCTCGTGTCGGTGTAGGCTGTCCAACTAACTGGGAAATTAACTGCAGACTCTCTTGTGGTGAGTTGTTCTGTCCGGCATCCACAGATCCCACAGTAAAAGTGGTGAATTAGTTTAGGTTTGAGTGTGTTTGAGTGTGTACCAATCAGAGTGTAATCATTGTGGTGAGTTGTTACACAGTAACCTTAAACAGGATTGTGGTGCATTTTGTCATCATCTCTTTGAGGTAGATTGTGCTCAAATGGAAGTGCATGAGCTGCTTTCTTCCAACACTGTAGTCGTCCAAGAATATCAAAAGGCACAGTAGGATGCAGAGCCGTCTGCTATCGAGCCCTCCTCACTCACACACACACACACACACACACACACACACACACACACACACACACACACACACACACACACACACACACACACACACACACACACACACACACACACACACACACACACACACACACACACACACACACACACACACACACACACACACACACACACACACACACACACGGGCCCCCCTCCTGTGGAACAATCATAAAACCTCCAGCCGAGAACCAGACACCCTTTCCATCTTTAAAGCTAGACTTAAGACATTCCTCTTTAGTGCATCCCATAGTCATTAATAATTCCTCAAAAACCCATCACCTGTCACAACATTCTTCATACTTCATGTTAGCCATGTTGTTTTGTTTAGCAGTAGTGGGCTACAGACAGCACATGTTGTACTATGAAGGAGGGACTTTACGGATCCCGGGTAAGTATGCATACAGTATGCTAGTGTCTCATTGTTTACTTAAATGTATCTCTTTATTTTTTTAATCAAATTGATATGTGCTAACCAAAATGTCTCTCTCTTATAACGTGACCTTTGCCTGCAAATGCCAATGTGGAGATATTGTTCCTCTTCACCATATCCATTAAGTACGTGTACTCGTATTGGCAGCCAAACACTTCCCACTGACTTTGTCTCTTTCTTCCCCTCTTAGTCTAGACTATCTTCACTATGGGATGCTGCTGTAGTCTCTCCACCTGATGTACTTGCAGAAACCCTCGGCCTACACCTACCCATCCCCACCACACTGTCATGCACTTATTCTACCACATAATCTGTGCTAGCTTTACCTGCAATGTAAATAATGTCGACATCGACATCGTTTTCTGTTCCATTACTCTACTTACCCTTGTAAGAGTAACCTTACGAGCACACTGTATACCCACTAAGCTGTTCTACACACACACACACACACACACACACACACACACACACACACCACACACACACACACACACACACACACACACTGTATACCCACTAAGCTGTTCTACAATACTTGAATGCTCTCTCCCCACCTTATCCACCCTCAATTTTGTATGTATCATGTATATACCATGTTATGTTTGTGTGTATCATGTATTGTATTTATTGTGGACATTTACCACCTGTATGCTAGCATGCTCATGCTGATGCGTGTATGAATTCATCTTCCATGTTGCTGATTGTCTCCCCTCCCCTTCTCCTCTCTATCTCTCTACCTGGCCGGCTCCAAGAAGATGGACACCCCCTGATTTCTTCCTGTTAACCAGGAGTTTTTCCTTGCTCCTGATGCCATTGTGTTTTCTCTAGGGGGGTTCAGGCCCTGGATTCTGTAAAAGTAAATAAATAAAATTGAATTGAATAGCCTGAGTGCTGGCTTGGTGGATGTTGAGGTTGGCTGATTAACAATACTCATGGAACATAAAGCTTTCAGCACAGTGAATCTTTGTTGTATCAGAATCAACTGGACATAAAGCTGTGCGCGTTACAGTCAAAGCTTTAAAGAGGAGCAATGAACGGTGAGAGAAGACAGAAGATCAAAGCTATGAGACATGTCATGGAAAGGTGAAGTTCTTAACAAATGTTGCAAAGAACACACAGAGAAAGAGAATTCCCTGGATGCCTGTTAGAGTGGTGGTCCACATCAGTAACACCTCTTAAATAAATTCTCCTCTAAGCATTTTGTTTCATCACAACACTCCTACTGATTTACTGTACGATCAATAAAAAAAAAATTACCGAAAATCTCTAACACTTTTGTGGTATGGCTCACCTTCACCACTTACGGGAACAACCTTCCTCCCTTACTCTCCTCCTTCGCCCGAGTCAATGAGTGGTTAACATGACACACCCTATTAGGCCTTTTACAACTTAAGCCGGCCTTTATGTCTTTGACATCAAGACTCGTTTGAAGACCCACCTGACTGGTTTCCAGAGCAGACACAAGATATTTCCACACCGAAGAAACTTCCTCTAATGTCGTCAGAGAGGAGATATTTCCACACCAAAAACGTCCTCTAATGTCGTCATAGAGGCTCAGTGTGGGGTCTACTGGACTGTTCAAGATCAGCACCCATGAAACGAACGGTCCTGCTTCTTGATACCGTCACTTGCATCATGATAATAATTACCGTCTAGTGCCTACATATGGAAAGGACCAGCTGAGAAGGTGTGACTCAGAACACCAGTCTTCATATCTGTAGACTGATCTGATCATTAGTAGCCGACATTTTCCCTACTAATTTTCTCCACTTGGTGGCATTGAACAATGCCATCATTGTGCAGACGAAAAGCCTCAGTTGAGTCAAGACCACCCAAAAAATGTCTGATTCACCAGGCTCTCACATGAAAAAGAAAGCGCCCAAAGACGTGTGCTCACTGCTCATTTCTCTTCCTGACCGAACGGATTCTGTGGTTCTGTCTGGAGTTCATTGCCTAACAAGAGGGAGGCCAACTGTTGTCTTTGTGGACTTGTGCACAATCGTCTTTTTCACGATCAAGAGATAGATACAGCTGGTAAAACGTCTCTGGTTCTGTCTGGAGGTCATTGCCTAACAAGAAGGAAGCCAACTGTTGTCTTTGTGGACACAGTCGTCTTATTGACGATCAAGAGATAGATACAGCTTATAAAACGTCTCTGGTTCTGTCTGGAATTCATTGCCTAACAAGAAGGAAGTCTTTGTGGACTTGTGTACAGGCGTCTTATTCACGATCAAAAGATAGATACCGCTGGTAAAACTTACCAAAACAACATGAGTTGATTACTGCTATATCAACCATTACTCATCTGTTTAATCCCTTAGTCTGTGTGACAGTTTAATCACAACAACAAACATCAAACAGCCAGTGTAGACACTTAAGTGGTCATTGGAGGAACGTCTGAGCCTGTTTGTTTGTCAAGTCTTCATACCAATGCACATTAAGGGCTATAACCAGGGACGACCGTAAATCAGTTATGTTGGGGCGGGGGGGGGGGCTGTATTCATATAAGCATACATATTTGTTAGATAACTAGGCTATAAAAAACTAGCTTGAGACAAAAACTAATGCACGACCATGTTACTAAATTAAATAGGGCCGAGGCTACTTGCATTTGCTGTACACTTGTGCTTGATACTGTGAAGGTTGTATTTAGTTGTTTTAGTCTGCGTGACAGTTTAATCACAACAACAAACATCAAACAGCCAGTATAGACACTTAAGTGGTCATTGGAGGAACGTCTGAGCCTGTTTGTTTGTCAAGTCTTCATACCAGTGCATATAACCAAGGACTGTAAGGGCCCGTTGACACGGAACCTGGATTGCCTGAATCCGGAAAGAAATGTTGTCGGATCGGCCTCCCGTTTACACGAACCCGGCGGCTGGGGTTACTGAAGCCGCAACCTTTTGAATCTGGTCTCCAGAGTGGGTAGATTCGAACCCGCCAGCGGGTCCGTGTTCGTGTGGACGCCCGATCCGCACACTTTACGATGACGTAATTGCCCCACGCCCTGCCTCGCAACCTCAGCCTGAACCCTTATTAACCCTGCTGCATCACTTCATAACAGCAACCACATAAACTAAATCGATGTTGTTAAGAAGCTGGTTAGGAAAGGGATGACATTAACAAGCCACACTTTAATCTATCACTGTTTAATCTATTTGCATCAGACCATTGTTTAAGACCGTTTTTTAAAAGTGTCAGCAATAGCCTATATGAGCAAATCTGACGTGAAAAGATTTGTATTAGACGGAAGTTTATAAACGGTAATTTAACACAAACGAGGGTTATGGCGAAGTGCGCGATTCTAACTCGTCCTGTTTGAGTGCTGTGGTAACAGTGATTTCAGGTGGTAGAGAAGTCGTTCAGCAATAGTTGGATCTCAACCTCTGTCTTCTGTCACTTTATGCGCATGCTCCATGACGTCTTTACAGCGGATTCAACCACTCCGCTCCAGTCCAGCGTTTCCGTGTGGACGCAGATTTTTAATGACACTGCTCCCTGTGGACGCGATAAAAAAAGGTACCCTGATCCAAAAATGTAGTTGTTCTAGTTGTGTTCAGTTGTATTTAGCTTTAAATTTCGGACCTCGGTAACATCACAACTGGTTACAGGCATGAGCACTTTCATGTTTGGCACTTTTATGCAAAGCGACTAACACACGTGTAAGAAACGGCAGTGTGTCCTGCGTGACAAGGTGAGATTCATGGTAAAGCAGCCAAAAATGTGGTCATCATAATTTCCCAAATGGTAATCTTGTCATGGTAACGAAGGAAAGGTCCCCATCGCTCAGACACCTGGGGTCAGGAAGAAAACTGAGGTGTGAATGACGAATTATAGTATGGGAATGGGGGTAGGCCATCTGAGAACAATCACAACAATCACAGGCAACAATTCAGAGAAACCTGATTATCATATGGAACAACAAAAGGTTGCCAGATCTGTTTGCATTCGAAGCCTAGCTGATTTACATTTAAAGCATAGGTGGTGTCTCACAGTATATACGGCTCGAGTTGGAGATGCTTGTGGTTCAGATCTGCACCGCTGAATCTGGAGTATGTTCCACGCACCTCGTCACGGCATTTTATTGGCATAAAGACTGATAGCGGCATCAACCACAAGAGAATCATCCATCTTCTTACACATTGCAGCATCCATACAGAAAATATTTGTTGTTTACCACAGGCTGTTTCTCCGCATACTGTATGTTCTCTGAGTTACACCCTTGACCTCAACATCAGTACTGCTCTCAATTTCCCATGAATTTCACACACACACACACACTATGAACAAGAGTTGCACAATAATGTGAAAACTTGTCAAAGGTCACTTGTACCGAACAGATGATCATACCAGGTAAAATATCTCTGAAAGTCTCTTTCTGTAAAGTGTGTGGTTTTCTGGGCCACTTGACAATGGCCCAGCTGTTGGGAGAGTGTTTGACAATGTGACGGCAGCATGTAGCCATATAGGCAAGGATTTTGAGATCTTGAGATTTTTAGATTTTTAGATCTTGAGTCTGCTTGACCAGTGACCTGGAGCTCAGCAGCACGCTTTAGAGATGAGGACATGTCTTCTGCTGCACTCCAATAAAAGTCAGCCATTATTCCTCATGCTACCGAACAGATTTTTCATGGCACCACCTTCAATTTAAAGGTACAGTCTGCGATTCTAATACAATACACGTTTTGTCAAAGTCAGGAATCTCCAGTGTTACCCAGTCCTGTCTCTGTAAACAGGGAAACATAGATAGAAGGGAGGGTGTAATTTGATTGGCTGTTTAGCTAAAACATTCAAAACCTTTCAGCAGAATCATTGACTGCATGTTTAAGGAGCTGAGCTGTGATTGGACTACATGTTTAAGGAGCTGATCTGTGATTTGACGGCATGTTTAAGGAGCTGATCTGTGATTTGACGGCATGTTTAAGGAGCTGATCTGTGATGGTGTAACAGTGAAGATTTGGTTTCTTCCACTTGCATCCTTTTTGTGCTATTTAATCACACTGAGCATGTGCATAAGTCATGTTGTTGGGGAAATAGTGGCCTCTAGGGGTTATGCATGTTGTACAGAGTGGCTCTCCTCAGAGTTCGGAGATATAGTCACGGTGAGTTGTGCATAAAGAGAGTTCCTACATTATTATTTTAGAATACAATGACTGAATGTATTAAATCCATACTGATTATAGAGAGGTGTTCCACATTATATCCCCATGTAAATAGTGTGTTTGGTTTAGTAATTATGCACCTCTGAATGTATATATTAATCGAAGTTTAAAATCACATGTGCGAATAGCTAATGTTTAATATCCCTCTTAGATTAGCATACTGTAAGGTGTCCCATGCTGCTGTGTTAAGGAGTCCCGTGATATTGTTTGTGCCAGGTACATGTTTTGTGTTTTATTGTATATATTTCAATTAGATATATTACTTTGTAATTCAACTTGAATTAACAATATATCAGAGTTCCGAGATATAGTCACGATTAGCATACTGTAAGGTGTCCCATGCTGCTGTGCTAAGGAGTCCCGTGATATTGTTTGTGCCAGGTGAATAAACTGGAGAACTTCACCCACGTCTCCCGGCTTTCTCTGAGTAAAACTACACAACGCAGACAAATTCATAGGGGTTACAATGGCATGTTTAAGGAACTGATCTGTGTTTGGACTGCATGTTTAAGGAACTGATCTGTGATTGGACTACATGTTTAAGGAGCTGATCTGTGATTGGACTACATGTTTAAGGAGCTGATCTGTGATTGGACTACATGTTTAAGGAGCTGATCTGTGATTGGACTGCATGTTTAAGCAGCTGATCTGTGATTGGACTGCATGTTTAAGCAGCTGATCTGTGATTGGACTGCATGTTTAAGGAACTGATCTGTTATTGGACTGCGTGTTTAAGGAACTGATCTGTGATTGGACTGCGTGTTTAAGGAACTGATCTGTGATTGGACTGCGTGTTTAAGGAACTGATCTGTGATTGGACTGCGTGTTTAAGGAACTGATCTGTGTTTGGACTGCATGTTTAAGCAGCTGATCTGTGATTGTACTTGTACTTGTACTGACTGAACAGAGTTGCTTTCAATGGGCAATGCACTTAACTTAATGTTTGCTTAACCTTTATTGTAATGGACATAGTTGTAGGTTACATAGAACTTGGGTGAATAACTAATTATGACCATGTGTCCTTGACTTCATCTTGCCAGTCTAGTTCATGGGGATCTGCATCTGCCTCACTTTGTAGGCTACCTGTGAGATAGATATCAGCAACATTTCCATTGAGTGACAGATGGTACTAAACTTCTGCTGAACAGCGCTGTTTTACTGATGTAAAGCCACATCAAAATATCACATGATCTCCCTCCCCTTGAAATATTTACCTTTTGACCGGAGAGGATTTAGATACTGAGAAATACACATCTCTGAGTGCACAGATTTTTTAAATTCAACTCAGAGAAGATATGATTTCAGTGCTAAACAGGAGCCTCAAGGCATGAGGTGGGTGGTCAGAGAACAAGACAGGCAACACAGAGAGAAAGCCCATAAACAAGGAGGATCTTGATTCTATCCACACATTATTTCATTTCATGAGACTGGAAGAGTTTTGAGGGGATTTGTCTGGCCCAGGAGGCCATCGGTTTCATCGGTGAACACTGAAATACTGACCTGGGTTGATCGTCATAAAACAGATTAGTTGCGGTTCCAGAATAGAACCCTGTGGAACTCCCTCTCTCTCATACTCTGTTGAAATAACAAAAAAGTCTGAGCCAGACAGAGAGAGAGGCCATGCTACTGAGATAGGGATCTGTGGGACCTTTACAGTGACACCAAGCTTCAGCACCCTATCCATTCCAATATGATAAAATCAGCCTGACTTAACAGGACAGTGGTGAGAAGAAAGGGGCGGTGGGGCGTCGTACAGCTATGACTCTGTAATGTCTAGCTCCTGTCACACTGTCCATTAATGTTTCCTGTCGGATAAGAAAGTGTATGCTACTTATCAGCGGTCCCTCCGTTTTTTTATTATTCACAGTACCACGCCTGAGCACACTTCATGTCTGTGGTGATTTTTTCCAACCCCTTTCATGTAAAAATGACTGCCTCTTCTTTCTTAAACACCACCCGTGTTCGCTGTCAGATTTGAACCACATGTTATTCTCCAAACGTTCCTGGAGGTTGGCTGGTAGAGCCGCAGTACAACTGAGGACAATCCTCCGAAATTCACAGAAAACCGTGAGGTGGTTTCCTCACCTCATCAGTTTCGATCTTTCCAAAAGGTTTATTTTTGTGATAAAAGAAAAAAGAAGAGAAAAGTTATCACGGTGTGAAGCTGTACTTGCTCAGTACTCCGAGTCTCTATATCACCTTTGACAGAGTCAGCTCTCAATCATGCCAACTAGCCGCGGAAACCCGACCACAGGAAAGAAAACATTAAGAGCAGCCGAGCACCGGGCACATTTTAACATTCTCTTCCTCAAAAGCAGCAACGGCTGAGTGGAAATGGCTCAACGGTGCCACCTAGTGTCCAAACAAAGTTGCCGCCAAGTCCTTCAAAACCTTGTTTTTCAGAAATCCTTCTGACTATTTTAAGAGCTTGAGAGAGATATTATTACAGACATGTCCAGATGTTTTAGGGAGCTTGAGCCCAAATAAAAAAAAATGGCGCCAATGTTTTATCTGACCTCTGGATAAGGAGTGTTTGCTTGGGGGTCTATTTGTGTCTGCATAAACTCATGAAAATACCGTCATTTTGCAGCCTTCACGTCACAAAGGTAACGTCTCAGATCGAAGGTTCAATAGACTGTCATCCAAGTGGTTTTGAACCTTTTCTAGGGATGTACACCGAGTTATGAAATAGATATGCAAATAGATAGATAAATAAATACAGAAGGGACTGTAACTCACCTAGGAATTGTGGTGATACCGTAAAAAGTATGGGTTCACCCATGCTGATATTGTAATTGCCCTTTTATCGTTTTTTTTTTTTAATGATCAAACATGGTGTATACGAAAAAGTTATTTTACTTGAATACAATACTTTTCTAATATTGTACAGTAAATTGTGAGTGAATGTGGTGTGACAAAAGCGTTCAACCTCAAAGGAAACCTTTTTATTTCAAAACTATTGTCGGTCATATAGGAAATGTATTGTTAGCACATAATAATAATAACAACAGACTTCCCACTGGTTAATGGTCCGATGAGTAGAATATAATATATTACAACAGCTGTATTTAAGGAGTAGCCATCAGATGTAAACACCTAGCTTCAGTGACCTATTCCTGACCTCAGTCAATCTCTGACAGACATAAAAACTTTTTTCACAAAATATTCATTTTTAGAAATGTTAACCGCTTTAAAAAAAATGTGAGCTGATTTCATGGAAATGTTTAAAGGATTCTTTCAATGTCATGTCTTGGCCAACTTTTTTTTTTTTTTTTTTTTACCTCTATTGCTGGTTCCTAGAAAAGAATCGGGCCATTTAATATGGTGGTGAGGCTCCAAACATGAAATCTAATATATGATTTCCGAGTAAAATAAACAACTAGTACAATAAATACGGTATCAATGAAAGGCCATTTATTAAATTTCTGAAATAACGTTACACTTTGGTCACCTTAAACATTTAAAATTCCAAAAAAACATACAAAGTCTTTTTGGTCCTCTCAAAGAAAAAAAGAACTATACAAAACGTTTTCTCATAAAAGGGTAAAAATCAGATAATTTGCTGAAGTCCATTACAAAAGTGTCTCTTTCCAATTCTTTTTTGTTTAATGGGCAGCATGTAAGACTATAAGGAGAAAAAGAAAAGAAAAAAGAGACACACGCGCACGCACACACAATCACACCAGTTTCATCAATCTGCTTCCAGTAATATATCCGATATTAAAACGCTCCACATAATTAATCATTTAAAAAGCCAACTACTCTAAAATCACCCCTAAAATCACCCTGAAGCTTTGTGTGCATGGAGATGATCAGGAATTAGCATAGTGGTTGCCGGATCATGCACTTTACACTGCATCTGCCGAGCCTTTTTGCATAGGGCTTCCATAAGTCATGTGACATGGTGAGGGATGCTGTTAATTCTTCTGAAGTGGTTTGAGTGGTAGCAGAAGCAGTACTACCTGACCGACCGACTGACCTCACAGTCCATTCTATGAGTGGGCTGGACCCTCACACCATCCCTCCGATCCAAGAGGGGTGACAGAACTGGCAACACACCACTTGCAGCACAACACACTCCCAGTCCCAACCAGATTAACAAATCATTTTTCTTTTGTGGGTTCACCGTCACCTCTCAACAGGAAGGCGGGCTGGAGCCAGTTTCTCTCGTTTTTCCAGTTCCACTCGAGGAGAAGTAATCTGATCAAGTCCATCACATGATGTCCTGCCGGAGGTGTTGATGCACGTACAGAACTGGTATTCCAAACAACCCGAGCCAAGAGTTATGAGTATCTACTTTCACCGCAGTTAGTGGCTTTTTGCTCAAGGCTGTCAGAAATCTCCCTGCTCGACCTCCGGTCCAAGTACGCAATAGAATCTGTCAACTAGAAGGTGTTTGTTTGAAACTGGAATACGTTGTCCTTGCATCTTGTCCATTTTCGGATCACTGTAATAAACTGCGGAGCGGATTGGTGTCCTGAGCCAAGACACACAGAAGAGACAAGACAGCATTTCACTTCCACTTCAAACACGTCGTCTTCAACTACGGCCTTCCTCCTGCCCACTTTACTCTTCTGGGTTTCTAGAGGCGAAGGGATAGAGACATGATACGCTTCCATCTTGCTCACCTCCATCATTCTTTTATAGAACATCTTGGTGACATTCATGACGAGTTCAAAGACTTCTGTAGGTCCAGTTCATTGTAAGATGACGTCCCTTTTGTGCAATTTAATTATGTGCAATAACATAATGGCTATCCAGTAATGTCTGTCTGTTCGGATTTTATTTAGCCTGAAACATAGAAAAATATACCCAAACATGTAACAAAACTATTTTTGTCTTGTTCTCCATCAACTATCCCCTTAACGTGGATCATACCCAGAGATGATTTAGTGTTGATAGTGTAGATGTTACAATGTAGAGTTTCACCCCCGAATCTCCTGATCTGGGACCAGTTTTTGTGGTTTCAGAGAACAGGCACAGACATGTCAAAAAGGCTACACATTACTCCTGAGACAGGACAAAGGTAAAAAAAAAGGAGGAGAAGGACAACTGTTTGAGTTGTCTCAGCATGTTCGAAACCAACCAATCAAACAAACAAGCAAAAAACAAACAAACAAACCAAAATCGCATTACAGGTGAATGTATTGGTACTGTGTGAGATACTGCTGATACTTATTTTTTATGTCATTTTTCTTTTCCCCCCTCAAAGAATTGACATTTGAAAAACAGAAAAAAGGGGGGGGGAAGAGAGAGAGAGAAAGAGGGAGAGAGAGAGCGTGCTTGACAGAGATCATGAAAGAGAGAGAGAGAGAGAGAGATGGTGTAAGTCTCTGCTCAGCTCAGACAAGCTCCTCCTCCTCCTCCTCATCTTCCTCTTCGTAGCAGCGGTTCCTCTTAATCATCTCCTCCACGGTGAGCTCCTCCTCGGCCTCGGCCTCCTCCCCGTCCCAGAAGCCCACGTCCTGGGACGTGCGCTTGGTGCTGGTGCCGGGGGACAGCGAGGTGGACACGTCTGGGGACGCGCTGCGGCGGCTGGGCAGGGACTCAATCTCCTCCGCTTCCTCCTCCTCCTCTTCCTCTTCCTCTTGGGACTTCAGCACGTCTGTGGAGGGCGTTTGCATCTTCCCATCCTCCTCTTCCTTGCGTCTCGCTGATGGACGCCCCTCTTCCTCTTCATCGGAGAGGTTTCCATTCACGGCCTCACAGTTCTTACGCAGACGTCTTGCTGTTGATGTCGTCTTCTCTTTCTTCTCGCTCTCTTCCTCGTTTTTCCTCGTCTTCTCCTCCTCCTCCTCCTCTCTCTCCTCGTGTTCAGGCTCGTCCCTCCGCTGCTCGCCGTAGCGGTCGCCGCGTACCGACCGCAGGTCCTCCAGCGAGCTCCGCCTCTCCAGGCTGCGTCGCAGTGGGCGTCGCTGCGGCGGCTCCGATTTCTGATTGGTCGAGCTCAGGCCGGGCGCCACCGAGAACGGCCGACAGCGCTCCTTCAGCGAGGTGCTTCGCCTCAGGCCCTTGAGCTCCGCCATCTCAGAGCTGGCCCCCGACTGAGACCCTTCTCCCCCCGGGGGCCACTTGGACCTGAAGGGCTTGACTCCGGCCATCTCCCCATCCACAGCCGCGCCTGATCCCCGGCCCGCCCCGGTGACCTCGGAGGGTGGGGGCCAGGCGATCTTCAGCCTCTTGGTCTCGGAGGAGGCGGTTGGGGAAATGGTTGGGGACCTCTCGACGGAGCCCCCTCGCTGGGCTCGAGTCTCCAGAGAGGCGGTCAGCTCGATGACTTTGGCGAGGGGGGACTCCTCCACCACAGGGCTGGTGTCAGTCGTGGTGTTGGAGGTGGGGGTGGTGGTGCTGGTGGCCAGGACTGGTCTGGCGGATACCTCCACTGATCGCTTTTCTTTTGGACGTTCCCCGCTGCTGCCACCTTCCTCGCCCTCTCCTTCCTCCTCCTCCTCGCCATCCCGTGGGGTCCACAGGTCCTTGTGGGGCCGGTGGCCGAAGCCCTCGTCGTAGTTGCCCTTGGACTTGAAGAGCTGGCTGAAGTGGGGCTTGCAGTAGACATTTCCGTGCAGAGACGCGTAGTTGCCCAGGCTGACCAGTAGAGGGCGGAATCGAGTTAAAGCACAGCAAAGCAGTACAAATGCAATATAAATGTAACATGCTGACTCATTTTACAAAGACCAGTCAGTTGTGCAAGATAATAGCTTGAAACATTAACTGAATATGAAATAATAAACAGATTTAAATTAATTCCACACACATTAAATTGTGTTACTTTAAGGACACAACAGTTGGAAATACATCTATTTTTGTAACCAGACCTAAGCCACACAACCAGGGTCTACATCTATAACCGCCACCCTGACAGGACTGCAATTATAAGATTTAAAGAGCTGAAACCTTTTTTGGGTCAACCATCTGAATTTCCCAACAAGCACAGAAACCAAATCACTCAATGAACTAACCAAGCGCAGAGTATGAAAGGAGCTCTATAATAGCTCTATAACTGTACAGAGGTATCTATCTATCTATCTATCTATCTATCTCTATATCTTTTTTTTTAAGTGCTGGATGTTTGGCGAGCAGCAGCGGCCCACCTGAGTTTGGTGTTGCAGTGAGTGCAGCGGAAGCAGGCGCTGTGGAAGATCTGCTGGTTGGCCACCAGCTTCTCCAGAGGGTACACCGTCTTCAGGCACGACACACACGTCTCCCTCACAGGCAAGCGGAACTTCTGTGGGGAAAGCACAAGCACACACACACACAAATGTAAAACTGGTAAGCATTATATACATCTCTTACATCACAAAAAAAAAACGTTGAAAATAACAAACAAGTGTAGTTGCATCGGTCTTCCAGCAACAGTAACGGATATTGCACAGAGTTGTTTAACTCATCTAACTCTGCTGTGATTGGCTGTGTTGGCAGAGCACTCACTTTGGCTGCCTTGGGTGCGTCGTTGTTTGCGGAGGTTGGGCTTCCACCACTGGAGCTTGGTGTGTCAGCTCGCACCCCTAAAGAGGAGGAAGGAGGGGCCATTAAGTGCTATTACAACCCTTTACCACCAGGGGGAGAAATAACCCTGAAAATGCGACAAGAGACCTTTTTAAATCACCACTCCAAGTGTCCATACAGCACCATTAAAACAAAGTTATTCATATTTTTATGGCGAGTCAGTCTGTGCTGGGTACAAAAAAAAGTGGCTTTACTGATTTCTGTCTGGAGAGATGTAACGTATTTTTTTCCTTTCAGCTTCAGGAGAACTACACCTCCCTGTGGCATTTTTGGAGGCTGAGTCACAATGAAGCCAGTGGGCTTGCCGTCTTGCACTTTGACCCCAATTTATGAGGGCCAATGGAAACTAAAGCAAGAGATGCCCTGCTGACTTCTATGTCGGGGGTGTGTATGTGCGCGCGTGTGTGTGTGTGTGTGTGTGTGTCTGTCTCTGTGTATGGAAGTGGGAGGATTACTCACCATTAGTTTTGGCGCCATTCATCTCAGAGAACTTGCTCTGTATGTGTGTGTGTGTGAGAAAGAGAGTGACAAAGAGAGAGAGAGAGAACGAAAGGGGAGAATACATTATTAAAAAAGGAAATGGCTGTTTTGCCAAAGAATGCCTTCACAACATTTGACAAAAGACTTAATGGAAACATAAACTGTTCCTTGGTGTGAAATCCAGAGCAAAGAATTCAACTCACAGCAGAGCATTTATGATATGCCTTGTACATAGCACAGCAGAGCAAGTTCTTCATTACTCAAAAGACACACACACACACACACACACACACAGGTACTGACCACTCCAACTCCCACACTGCCCGGAGGCACACACACACACACACACACAGGTACTGACCTCCAACACTGGCCGGAGGCGCACACACACACACACACACACACACACACACACAGGTACTGACCACTCCAACTCCCACACTGCCCGGAGGCGCACACACACACACACACACACACACACACACACACACAGGTACTGACCACTCCAACTCCCACACTGCCCGGAGGCACATTCTCCTTGTGGTCGGCGCTTGGACTGATGCTCTCTGCTTCTGATTGGCTGTTCTGGAGGGAGAGGGGAGATTTAGCGTGTTAGCATGTTAGCACTTAAGTCCTGACCCTAAATCAGTGGATTAAGCCTCTCCTGATGGCAGAGGCGTCACAGCAGGCGAGTCCGGCTCTTATTCGAGCTTATTGGTCTCAGTTTCTGCTGGCCAAGTCATTTTTCTGGCACCTTCAGATGAGCTAGAGTTTAGGTATTTCTGCACTGCAAATCTTACACCGTAAATGGCTTACATTCAAATGAATTCATTCTGACACTTTCCTGCATACAAAAAGTGTATTACGGCAATGCAGTACACAATAAACATTTCATTATAAACTGAGAGAAAAAATGAATAGACTGTAAAAAGTGTAAACCTATATGGTCATATGTATCCCGAACAGACTGCAGAAAGTGTCCTCAAATATGGACACTGAGATGGAAACCCTAAGAGAAAAGGGGAAAGCCCAAACACTAGCTATTAAATCACCAGTTCTCATGCCTGTTTAATCCCAAAACACTGGTATAATGAAGCTGTTAGCCTAGCGGTGAGTATCGTATTTTAGTTGGGCTTGTCTTTAGTTTGGCTCCGTCTCTGTGTTTTTAAGGGATTTGGTCTGCGTGAAAGCCGACGGAGAGCTACTCCATGAGGGACGTCAGATTTAGGAGTGTGACTGAGCCCCAATGAATCAGCTGCTGAAAGAGAGCCCAGTGCATTGTGGGAGTTTTATGGTGGGTAGACGGAGAGGGGAGACAGTCTGCCACCTCCTGTGGGGAGAGAAGTCATACACACACACACCTACCACAAATCCCCTCACACATGCAGCTACACACATTCATAGAAAGCACATCTACACACACACACACACACACACACACACAGAGCCTTATAGAAAACACCTTTACACATGGAAAGCACACCTACAAACACACACACAGATATACAGAAAGCACAGTTAAAACACACATATACAGTTGCATAGAAAGCACAGTTACAGACGCAGGCACACACACGCACACAAACACACACTCACTCACTCACCTGCACCATAAGCCTAGCTATACAAACAAATGGACAATGCCCATGGACACACACCAGCTGAAAGACAAACACTCATACACCCACACGCTCACACCTAAGGTTAATAACGGTAGTCCACGTGTGCCGGTGTTGCATCACAGCTTTGTGTACGTTGGGTGGAGGACTGTGCTTATGATCATGTGTGAACAAAGCTGCTATGCTAATGCTAATGCTAATAACCCTGCCCTGCCCTGCCCATCACACACCTCAGAATCAGAATCAGAATTCTGATTCTGAGGTCTGGATTCTGATTCTGCCCATCACACACCTCCACCCATAGTTACGACAAGTAGAGGAGACACTTCAACGCCCAGCCAAGCTTTGTTTCCGGTCAGCCACGGAAGAGGAAGCATATTCATTATGTATTGTATAGGCATGGGGATGTCTTTTATAAGCCTTTCCACTACCTTTAAATAAATTACAGGAAAACACTAAGCTTTTATGAAGCTATGACAATAAGCAGCATCATCAAGGTCTGTGCTAACTAGGAAGTCGAACACATGGACAAACGGCGCTTACACCCATTCCACTCTCCCCTCCCGTCACCCTGACTCACCCACACAAGCTGACTCTTCTCACTTCATTTACAAGCAGTGGTGACTCAGACACGGGCAACTGTGGCCAATAACGCACAAGTGTGGTGACAGTGGAGGCACTTGAAGAAATGTGGGGTGGTGAGAGTGGGAGGGTTAAACAGACTCTGGGCGGCCACTGCCACTGCTCTCAAAAGTAGCTTCACACTCTTCCAAACTACAGCCCTGTGTTTCAGCAGCATGCTACTGAACTACTTGTACATTGTGGGGTTGAATACAAAATGGTTCACAGGGAAAAGTATAAGGGTGTTTAAAACAGTCAACGCCGACATATATCGTCAGTGTCCACAGTGGAAACACACACAGCATACTTACTGTGCGTGAAGGGGTGGGTGAGACCTTAGAAACTGCAGCCTGGTACTTGGCCATCCTGTCACGCAGAGAAGTGGTCTCTAGTGAAGACAGACCTGGAGCAGGAGACAGCGCACACACACACACACACACACACACACACACACACACACACACACACACACACACACACACACACACACACACACACACACACACACACACACACACACACAACACACACATATATATATATAAATGACAAACTCCATATCTTTCCGTTCATGGCTGTGGATGCAAAGAGGCAAATGTATATGTGATAAAAGTGTGTGAATGCAGAGAGAGAGAGAGAGAGAGAGAGAGAGAGAGAGAGAGAGAGAGAGAGAGAGAGAGAGAGAGAGAGAGAGAGAGAGAGAGAGAGAGCAACATACCTCTGTCTCCCACACGTATGTCCATGTCCTCGGAGGAAGAGGACGTTCTGGTTCGCCCCTGAGAAGAAGAAGAACACAAGGCTTCGATGAGCCAGGAGTAACCACACCAATCACAGCGTAGTTCTTCACGGAGCCAGGAATCACCACACCAAACCCAGCGTGGTTCCCGGTGATATTCCACACCACCACACACGCTCACACCAGGAACAAAACCTGGTCAACAGCCAAACGTGCTCCCCTTGAATCCAGCCACAGCCTCTTTCCTTTTCCACCTCTCTCTCTCTCTCTCTCTCTCTGTCTGTTTGTCTCTCTATCTGTCTCTCCCTCTCTCCCTTCCTGAGGAAGCGTCTATTGTTCCATCCCCTCTGCAATCTGCAAGACCTCAAATGTCCCACAGCCTGCCAGATCAGAGTCACACCTCTCTATTCTGTTCCACCCCCACCTATATCACACACACACACACACACACACACACACACACACACACACAGGGGGAGCCTGCAGCCTAACTATACATTACAATGAACTGTCTGTGGGATGCTAAATGACCCGTTCCCTGCTGACACACAAAGGCTGGACTGTATGTGGCCCGCCCTGTTTGTTGTGTCAACATCTCGGCTCTTTTATCCCAACAGCCATTTATTTCATCAGGGCAACAGAAGCCTCGCTTGGACCCAAAATAACAGTTGAGATGAGCTCGAGCAGGGCAGGGCAGCACTGAGGATTTTACGAGTGGTTAAGGGGTTTCGAGGAATGAAATGCTCACTCTGCTACAAGCAAAAAGGAATATCAATCAGAAAGTCTTTTTTCTTTTTTTTGCTGGCATTTCAAGTTGCCGTGTATCTCTGCCGATTTAGAAGAGAAGAAAACTACGCTGTCGCATGAAATAATATTTGTTCTCATTCATCTTCTGGCCAAAGCCTTTTATTGGTGTTCCGTGTGTGTGTGTGTGTGTGTGTGTGTGTGTGTGAGAGAGAGAGAGAAAGTTTCCAGTTGGCTTCATTCTCAAAGATTGCTTCACTCCAAGGTTGAGTCACGGAGTGAAGAAAGAGGTTCCATTCTCCCGACGCTATGATGCACAGAGCTAAAAACGAGACCTAATTCATCAGATCCCCTCTGGGAGTGGGCTCTCATTCACAGGCCTGACCCGGGGCCAAGGGCCAGGGATTACTCAGTGAGTTAGGCCAACATCGGCCCCCGCCACCAACCAGATTAAAAACATTAGATTCAACCATTAAGGGTAATTACCAAGAGATAAAACATGGGGTTGTTTTAAGGAGTGGGCAATGGAACAGAAACAGATGGGCAACACACACACACGTGTCTGATAATCTGATAATAAGATCAACTAGTGTGTCTTTGCCTGACTTAAGCAGTCACAGTCACACACACACACACACACACACACACACACACACACACACACACACACACACACACAGGGGGTCGGTGTGATTTTGATCAAGTTTGGTGGTGGTGACAATAAGGGTGTACATGTGTGTTGAAATGTATGTGTGTATGTGTGTGTGTATGTGTGTGTGATTTTGAACATGCAAGTGTGTGGGGCACATGACCTAAAGAGACACAGACGGTGTCCAATAACGCCTGATCCAAACAAACAGAGACCGACCCCATTATCACAGAGAGCCAGCACAGACTCTAGAAGCTAATCTAGGCAACAACTGATTGGCTGCAGAGTGTTTCCAATTAAAACAAAAACCCTGTTCTCAGACAACTGGCTCTAGTGTCTCTGCCCAACGCCTTGCCCTGCTAATTAGCCCAGGCTTATTTAAAGGGTATACATGTCTCGCAATTGGCTTTCAGTCAATGAACATCTAATGAAATCCAATTACTTAAATTATACAGCATTAGCACAAGGAGCCACACCTAATCAATGGAGGGGCTGATTAAGGGTCTAATCCCACAGCAAACAGGATTCTCAGGCATACCTTCAGAAAGACGGCGCTCTCGCCTTTCAGGAAAGAGACGAGGAGTGGAGGAAAGGCAAAGGGAGGGAACGGAGCAGCCGGTGAGAAAAACAGAATCGGGGTTGTTGTGGTGCACTGATCACAGGGCAGGTTGGGACAGGTGAGAAGACAGGGCAAACACACTTGATGCGTGTGCGCAAGAAGGAGCGAATGTTCTGGTAACACCTCACTGAACATGACATTTGTTCAGGACGTACCGGTGGGCTAGAGCACGCAGAGTCTTCACTGATGTGCTGTGTGTGTGTGTGTGTGTGTGTGTGTGTGTGTGTGTGTGTGTGTGTGTGTGTGTGTGTGTGTGTGTGTGTGGGGGGGGGGGGTAGTGTGAGGGAGTAGGCTCTGACAACCAAAGAAAACACATTGATGAGGGCCAGCCAAACGTCTGCCAACACATGATAGGCCCACCTGTATTTGGTTTCAAACTAATATCTACAGCCAAGCATGCGAACGCAACGCCTGAAGGCACTCCTACAAGACAAACAAACCCATTCACTCCATTCCTATAGGTTAAGAGATGGCATACAGGTGGAGGAGAAAGAAAAAGGGGAAGAAAAAAACCCGGCAAAGACAGAGATGAAGTGGAAATGGGGGATCTGTAGAGAAATTAAACGTTTTGTTTTGAGAATGGGTTAAGCCCGAATTATAGATCTGCGTCGGTGTCCGTCCGTTTTACGGATGGGCGGGGAAACGGATTCGGACGGATTCGGACGTACTGTTTTTGATTTATACTTCTCCGACGGCTGTGGGTGTTGAAAACAATTCACCGCCAGAACAGTAGGTGGGGCAGCGGTTTTTTGGTCACAGACGAGCTACTACGCGACCTCTTTGAGTGATAGAATTCGTCGACTGTTTATCTCCCTCCTCCCAGCTGTCACTAGCAAGACACGTGATCAAGAGCAACAGGTGTAGTCACATGGGTCTTTGAGACACACTACATTACAATGGATAGTCTGTCTAACGCTATATATTTACTTGAAAAGGCAAACTTATCTCCATCATGGTAGGTATTATTTGTGTGAAAAATAGTAGCAATCTATAACAAAATGATATGCTTATCTTACATACACTATAGAAACTATTAAAAACGATTCAATGAAATGAATACTATCTTATTTTCTTTGGTATTTTTTGTCATATTCAGATTTGCAATGATGATTGCTGGGTAATATGTATGCTGTTGTCCAATGTCAAGTCTCTATTTGATCATGTGACGAGACGATATGATAGTTTAGGCACAACATCTGAACGTCAAGACCAACAAGCTGACTGGGCAAATAAATATCTGTGACAACGTGATTACAGGAGGCAAACTGGTATCAGGGAAAAAGTTAAAAATAAACAGTCATCTGGAGAGTTTAAAAGAATACAAAACGAGGGTGAATCTACTGTATGGAGATATTTCTGCTTAGTAGTCAACGCGGATTGATTAAACCTGGATGGTTGGGGGAGAGAGATGAACGTCAAAAACGACAAACTAGGCCAGAGGCAAAAGCACCTGCAAGCTGAAAACAATGGCTTTCAAACATAAGCGTGATAAGGCATTGAACATTCCATATTTAAATATCTTAATAAGTAGTCAAGTAAACGTGTTTGCTTCACACGTTCTACAGGTCTACAGGCTATTCATAAAAAACATACGTAAATGTGTCATTATTATGAACAGTTGAGACATTGACTATGTCTGGTTGGATTCCGACAATATATTTGAATGGCTGTCTGGCTCGGGCACTACTCTGTCGGACGCAGGCCGGGCTCGGACAGAAATATTCGGCTGATCCACACTCTATAACAGAATAGGAACAGATAGTGAATGAAACAGGAAATGTGAGATTCCGGAAATGATGTCGTTTGGAAATGGTTTTCGTTAGTGGACCAATCACAGCCAAGGGGGTATCCGTCGCTATCCGTTCGTATCCGAAAAAGTTACAAAAATCGAGAGGTGCACGTCGGTGTCCGTCCAGCTCTCCGAAGGGCTCGGATGGGCGTTCCACCACGGGGAAGGGTGTTGCCAAGGCGTGGCTATGTGTCCGTCTCCGTCCAAATGGATAACTATAAATCTAGCATTAAGGAGGGGCTGAAGTGGCTGTCACTTAGCAGATCACCAACAGTGGAAATGCAGAACAAAGCGAAGTGATAAGGAGAGGCCTAAAGAAAGAAAAGAAAAGAATAATAAAAAAGAAAGGAAGAAAGAACGGAGCCATAAGAAATACAAAAGGCCTTACAGACAACTATGACAAAACTGGAGAGGGAGAGAGGAAACAGACGGCACAGGAGAAACACTGTGCTGAGACAGAAAGACAGAAATAAAGAAAGAAAGGGAAAAAAGAGAACAGAGGGGGGGATAGAGAGGGGGGGGGGGGTAGAGAAGGGGGGGGGGGGGGGGCACGAGGGGTGTTTTGCAGGCCTCCAGCGACCGAGGGGGGTAAGGAGCATGTGCATGCCTTTCTCATGACATCATCTGCGCGAGACGACACAAGTGGGCCAGCCATTCACACACAGCCACAGCTGGCCCGGAGGTATCTGCCAAGGGGAGCAGCACTCGGTGTGTGTGTGTGTGTGTGTGTGTGTGAGTTAGTGAGAAAGAGAATTGTGTATTTTGAGAAACAGAGGTTTTGTAGTTTTGTGGTTTGAGTATATAAAAGAGACCACAAGAAGGCCTCTGCATCTGTAACTGGGAATGTTTTTGTGTGTGTGTGTGTGTGTGTGTGTGTGTTTGCATCTTTGAAAAAATATTTGTTGCATGTGTGGGGGAGAGGCTCTCTTAGTAAGGAAAAATATCTTTCAGTAATGCTGTTCATGTGAGCTGGTGGAACAGGGCACCTTGGTATGTGTGTGCCCTTCAACATATGCTTGACTGAGAAATTGAAGGTATTTGTGTCTGCATGTGTGAGAGAGAGAGAGAGAGAGAGAGAGAGAGAGAGAGAGAGAGAGTGTATGTATGTGTGTGAGAGCGAGCGAGTGTGAGCATGGCTTGAGGGGTGCTACAGAGTCCAGGCTTATTCTGCCTCCCCTTCAAACCCCCTGCTCCGATCATTAGCCCAACCTTATTTCCTGTGAGCTGAGAGAGAAGTCAGCTGACACACACACACACACACACACAGGACTGAAGGATGTGTGTGTGTCTGTGTCTCTGTGTGTGTGTGTCTCTGCGTGTGTGTGTGTGTGTGTGTCTGCCAGTGTGCACGCATGCTAGCGCAGTACTGGTCTCAACCCAAAGTCCATTAACTCCCCCCCCCAATCCAGAATGGAAAAACCTGGCAGTTCACAGCCCTCCTCAGACACGAACCTCAGAGGCTCATGCCTGGGTCCTCAGAAGAACCAAGCCACGACAACAAAAAGAAGCAAACACAATTAAAAAAAAAAAAAACTTAACTATGGTATCCTGTCAACACAAAACATCTTTAAGAGCACAATCTAACCTCTCTCTCTCACTCACACACACACACACACACACACACCACTTCCTTTCCCTCACACCACTCCCCTCTCTCCTCTTGCACCCTGTCTGCCTCTTCCATGTCTTTTATCCTGATTCAGCAGGTTCAGCTGAGGCAGAAAATTACTTGGAACAACTGCGTTACTATGATGGGACACAAGGCCACATTGTCCGAAACACACACACACACACGCACACACAAACTTATCTTCATGGGAATAAAAATAAAACACTCCCGCTATGCTAGTCTCTATCGCAACCGAAGCTAAGCATCATGAGCTGGCTGTCAGTGCCACGTTTAAAAGAAAATCTGATAAACAAGAATCCGCAGAAACCCCAGGCAGTGAAGCCAGATTGAACAGACTCGGGGAGAGGCACTTCGCTATACCTAGCTTCACAAGTGAACCAATTCAGTTCAGTTTTAAAAAGGCCCTTTTTGGAACCTTTGACATTCAACAGCTTATTTCCAGAGAAATTCCATTAGAATTGCCTGAGCCTTACAACCATTTCCAGTGCTTTATTTGCAAAACAGCGGTCTTGGAAAGTCTTGTGTGCTCAACCACTACCACTTAAAAAAAAGAAAGAAAAAAAAAAGCTCACTATTAGACCGCGCTAGGCTGTTAGACTATTAGACCGCGCTAGGCTGTCCTGGGCTACGAGGTCCTTCATTAAATAACTGCTAAATCAGTGACCAGCCTTGATGAGCTGGTGGATGGTGCTGCAAAGCTTCACCAGAAAAACATCTCTGTTTGAGGTTGATGGTTGGCATGGCAAGGACATTCCAAAGGTGGGTCTCAGACTCCTGGGAATACACATTCCTGACTTCGAGCAGAGAGGAGGAGAACAGACGAGACGAGAAAGGAACAGTAGGAAGAAGAGGAAGAAGAGGGGAAAGCGCGATGGGGGGGACAGAGGGGGGGGATAAAAGAGATGGATGACAGGAGAATGAGTTTCTCTTTCGCTCTCTTTCTCTTTATTTCGTTGTAGAGAGAATGCGAGAGAATGCACAGAGTGACAGAGAGAAAGGCGGGTGGAGGTGGAGAAAGAGAGAGTGCTTTAGCGAGACAGCATGAAGTGAGAGGGGGAGTAAGAGAAAGAGACGGGAAGAGAAGAGAAGAGAAAAACAGAAGGTAAGGGAGATATGGAGGAGAAGGAATGCAGGGAGATCAGCAGAGCTATGGTCCTTTGCGAGGTCAGAAGAACAGATCATAAACAACCCAAGTTGTCCACTCTGATACCTCTGGGCCGTCCAGTGTGTATGTATGTGTGTGTGTGTGTCTGTGTGTGTGTGTGTGTGTGTGTGTGTGTGTGTGTGTGTGTGTGTGTGTGTGTGTGTGGGTGTGGGTGTGGGTGTGTGTGTGTTCTATGTTCATATGAACTGATGTGTATTGAGCCGGACAGGACAATCTTTTGGGAAAGCAGACTTCAGACGGAATGTGCACAAGGTCCAGAAGCATATGACTTCTAGCATGACTTCCCTCTCACAGACAGAGCAGAGATGTGTGTGTGTGTGTGTGTGTGTGTGTGTGTCTTCCCTCTCACAGGCAGAGCAGACACACCAAGCTGCTGACCATCAAGGGTCGGCAAATTACAGACCTACCTCTCTAATGAGCGCCGATACCAAACTGTGAGAGGCGGTAAGAAAGCTGGGTAAAAACACACTCGGTGACAAAATGGAAAGAAAGAAAGAAAGAAAGAAAAAAAGAAAGAAAAGAAAGAGACAAAATATAAAAATGTAAGAGATGAAGACAGAGGGGAGGGGGCGAAAATATCAACAGAGTTAAATCTCTCCGGCTTTGCTTTCCAAAGCAGTTTTTTAATCACTAATTGATTGTTTATGTGTGTGTGTGTGTGTGTGTGTGTGTGTGTGTACACATGCGCACACACATCTGAGCATCCCTCCCACTGTGCTCATAAACATCTTCAGGCTTTCCAATGGCACGCATTCATCAGAGTCTGTGTCTGTGTGTGCGTGTGTGTCTGTGTGTGTGTGTGTGTGTGAGAGTGTGTAACAACATCTGTGCGATTGTGCGTCCCTCACCTTGCTCTCCCCCTTCTCAAACATCTTCTTCAGGCTGCCCAGTGGGACGCTGGGCTTCTCCAGGGGGCTCAGGGGGCTCAGGGGGGGGGAGCCCACGTCTCCTCCCCCGCTCCTCTCCTCCAGCACCGCCTCCTCCTCCTCAAACGGCCTCTCCACGGCTTGCTCCATTCCTCTGCTTCCTCCTGACGCTTCTCCGCTTCCTCTACCTGCTGCTCCGGCTGCTGCTGCCACCGCGGCCTTCTCCTCCTTCTCCTCCTTCTTCTTCTCTGCCCGGGGTGGGTTTCTGAGGGAGAAGGAGCGCCTGAGGCTGCTCTGATGGGGTGCTGCAGTGGAGGAGGAGGAGGAGGAAGAGGAGGTGGGTTCTGCCTGGGCTAGGGGTCTGGGTTTGGACTGTGTCGTCTCCGTGGCGACGAGGCGGATGCGGGGCGCGGCGGCGGTAGGTGGGTCCAACGGCGCCTCCTGCTGGCGGGACTGCTCCCAGCGCTTCTTCAGTGCGCTCAGGTTCCCTGTGCGCGGTTTGGAAGGCAGGCTCTCAATCTGCTGGGAGGATGAAGGAGCAGAGAGAGAGAGATGAGGGGAGAGAGAGGGAGAGAGAGAGAGAGAGAGATGCAAACAGGCATTTAAATAACCTTATTTAAAAAGCATTACAATTACAATCAGTACACAACAGAACAAGTCTTCCAGAGTCGTTAAGTGATTATTACCGCACCCCTCTCAAACTACCTCTCAGAGAAGCACTGAGAGAGAGAGTGACAAAGATAGGGTTATAAATGACAACCACTGCCGTCAATACTCAAAATATGCAACTCATTTACAATGAGTGAAAAAAAAAAAAAAAAAAAAAAACACTGAAACCTCATGAACTTACGACTGGATACAAAAACCGAACCACAAGGAAAGCTTTGCAGCACCAGACCCTGCCGTCACAGCCTTACACGTCAGCATGTGGGGAGGCCACTGCGGTCACAGAGAACCCCTGCGTGCAGTACATCATTCTGCAGACTTGGGCCGCGGTCAAAAGAACTACCGACCCATCTGCAGTCAACAGATGCACTGTTTGGCAGGAAGGGGAAGAAAAGGCTGGACAGCCGGGGCTCACAGTCCAGGGGGGAGTTCAGAACTTGGAAAGACGCTCAGCACAGCCGGCTGCCTCTGTGTCTTTCTGTCTGTCTGTCTGTATGTCTGCCTTGTCTTGTCTGGGGTCAACCCAGGGATAGAGATTAGTTGTCCCACGGCTGCTTGGGGCAGTGCAGTCGCTGTGGGGCCCGAGCCAGACAGAGAGAGAGAGAGACAGACAGAGAGAGAGCCAGAGAGAGAGAGCCAGAGAGAGAGAGAGAGAGAGAGAGACTGCACGCCGGCAGAACAGGACTCGACACGCGGACACATTGCTTAATGGCGTCACGCCGTGTTTACCGCAAGTGGAGAATAGGAGAATCATTCTTCTGCTTCTGCCTTGCGCCATTCATGCAGAATGAGGAAGCTCAGAACTGCGCCTGGAACAATATCGCTGTTGAATATGGGAAGCAGACAACCTGCAACTCGGAATCGGAATGTGATGAGACAGAGAACACTGGTGTGGCTCAATGACCAATGACTCACTTAAACGACAATGAAAACGAACACCACATACATTAGTGAAACTTGTTTTTGTCCTGAGTGAATTTAACTGAGGGTTCCAGTGTGGAAGGAGGAAAAGATGAAAGATGCTCCCTGCTGAAGCAGCCCTGCAGATGTGGAGCTGTGGTGAAGCAGAGGTGAAGCAGAGGTGGAGCTGTGGTGGAGCTGTGGTGGCCTGTGAAGAACATGTCCTTCCATATGGTTTTTCCTCCACCCTTTCACTAAGCTAGCTGATTTCTCCCAAGAGTTCTACCTGATGATGTTAATTGGTGTACTACCAACCAACATAACCATGCCATAGTGAATGTCCAACTCTTAACCCTGATGATGCCATAGTGAATGTCCAACTCATAACCCTGATGGCTGCCGTAGTGCATGTCCAACTCTTACTTTCTTTTTACTGAGCGCCCTGGGGTGAGGGTTTAATGAGGGAGAGTGTTCTTTAACACATGACACCGACAGGACTCAACATCAGAGAGACAAAGCCACTCTCCATTACACTCAACTGCTCACTGAAACCTGACCAGAGCCAACACCCTCTCACTCGTACACACACACACACACACACACACCAAATACAGACACACAGACACACACCAAATACAGCAGCAGGTACGTACACACACACACACACACACACACACACACACACAGACACACACACACACACACACACACACAGTTTCAGATACACACCCACACACTCAACCACCCACCCAACCCTGTGAGCAAAAGACTTGTTGGCAGTTACAGAAGCACTACAGAGCATGCTCAGACAAAGTTCTTGACAAGATGTTTTCTGGAGCAGTGGTTCCCGTCAAATCAGGAACAAAAACACAACATATAAATATAGGCGAGAGAAAAAGCTGTTATGTGGTACACCGGTTCCAATCACACAGCCAAACAATACACAGATGGTCATTCTACGAGACCAAAGCACATCCGCTTCCTCAATGCCCCTCTGCACCCCACCCAGTCCACACTCCCTGCTTCCAACAAGACACCGCAGTCAGCAACCCAGAGGTGAGGACGGAGGAGAGGAGAAGAAGAGCGAGAGAGAGAGAGAGAGAGGGGACGAAAGAGGGAGACTAGCTGAGAGACACATTTGAGCTTCAGAGTGAACCACACGGAGGAGAGAAAAGTACAAGTAAAAGTTGTAAGAGGGAGAACCTGTGTGAGAGGGAGAGCAGGCTGAGGTGGCTGGTGGGCTCGGTCTCTTTCTTTCTTTCTTTTCTTTCTCTCGTTCTCTCGCTCGCTCTCTCTTCTCTGTCTTTCTGCTGCGGTCCTCTCGCTGGCCAAAGTGGAAGTGATAAAGTCCCACCAGATGTTAGGCAGATCAGGCAGAGAGTGAAAAAAGCCTACGTGTAGGAACCAGCCCACCCCCAGTAGAGGACTGTGGGAGTGTGTGTGTGTGTGTGTGTGTGTGTGTGTGTGTGTGTGTGTGTGAGGAAGTGAGCACAGGAGTGAGTGGGAGAGAGAAAACCAAGGAAGGGAGAAGAAAATAAAGTTTGTGTCTGAGTTTGTGTGGAAGAGAAGCACGGGGCGTGGGGGGGGGGTCGCCGAGTGGACCACGAACAGAAGGGGGGGGGGGGGGGGGCTGAGGGGCAGAAGAGAAAAAGAAAGAAAGAAAGAAAGAAAGAAAGAAAGAAAGACATTTCTATGTAAGCAGGAGGCAGGAAATGATACATTTAGGAGAAAAGTTTAACCCTCTCCCATGTACACCACACGGCTGCCCCCACTCAGTCAGACCCCAGGGCAGATGACAGAGGACAAAGGCATGCAGACCGGGGGCATGAGCCTCATACGAGCACCGCAACCTCCATGGCCAAAGTGTTCATGCAAAAATTATGCTAAACGTACACGGCAGAAGACTTAAAGATAGCTGTGCTGAATTTGAGGTGATTTTAATGTTACAAGTTACATTTTAAAAGTGACTTTTCTGTTTCCTACTGTTAAAAAGAGCTCTCTTCAAATGTTAGAGGAATGGAATGGGCATCGTCATTGTTATGGCGTTAACGCGGTTAACCAGAGAAGATGAGCTGTGAAAGCTGAACGCAGGAGGGCGATAGGAGTTAAGCTTTCTGGCATTGCCAAACTCGAGCCACTCCCGTGTTGAGTGAGGTGACTCAGCTGGGTCAGGCGTTCGTGTCCAATCAGAGCAATCCAGTTATCTGCTGCGCTGTCTCTTTAAGACGGAGCAACCTCAACATTTGACCTAATGACCCCAGATGATAGTGTGACATCATTTTCTGTTTCTCGCTCCCTTTCCTGCTCCCTCCCTCCCTCCCTCCCACACACACACACGCGCACCCACACACGCGTACACACACACACACACAACTCAGAGTTCTGTCTTTACAATGCCATCTTTTCATTAGTTCATCCCGCTTCCTCTTTCTCTCCATCTGTATCTGATATCAGACAGCAGACAAGTCAGCAAAATACCATCCAGCTCTGCCCCCCCCCCCCCCCATGACTGTTCACTCTGCCCCCCCCATGACTGTTCACTCTGCCCCCCCCCATGACTGTTCACTCTGCCTGCCCCCCCCCCCCCATGACTGTTCACTCTGCCTGCCCCCCCCCCCCCCCCATGACTGTTCACTCTGCCTCCACCCCCATGACTGTGCACTCAATAGTCAACACAACACAACTATTTTCTCAAATCAAACCTCTGATGTTTGCATCACGGATGGCAGCCGGCCCTGAAGGACTTCCACCCAGTTTGTGCGGAGGCCTCTTCCTCCTCCTCTTCGCCCGCGACTGCGTTCCTGTACACGGCTCTAACCCCATAATGAAGTTTGCAGATGACACCAGGGTGGAAGGCCCCATCAGAGGGGGGAACGACGAGACGGCCTACAGGGACGAGGTCCAGCACCTGGCCGTGTGGTGTGCCAACAACAACCTGGCCCTTAACACCCAGAAGACCAGGGGAGATCATTGTGGACTTCAGGCGAGCTATGAGCCACACACATGCCCCCATCTACACCAACGGAGCTGCAGTGGAGCGTTCATCAAGCTTTAAGTTCCTTGGTCTCCACATATCTGATGATCTCACTTGGTTCCTGAACATTACTGCACACATTACTGCACTGTTTTAGTATGTTTATATTTACAATGCTCATTCTTGCACAGGCTGAACCTCTCGTCGTTGAACTCCGGCGACAGTGCCTTTACTTCCTGTAGAGTCATAAGAAAGCTCACCTGTACTTCCTGTAGTCTTCAGCAAGCTCACCTGCAGACATCTACAGCTGTACTATTGAGAGCAGACTCCCCAACTGGATCTCAGTCTGCTACGGCAACTGCTCCGCATCAGACCGTAAAGAACTCCAGCGGATGGTGAAAACTGCCCAGCGGATCACCGGCACCCAGTTGCCCACCGCTGAGAACATTTACCATATACGCTACCTGAGGACGGCATCGCCAAGCATCATCAAGGACGCCTCCCACCCTAACCATGGACTTTTTACTCTTCTCCCATCCAGCAGGCGTTACAGGAGCCTCCGCTTACACACCAGCAGGCTCAGGAAGAGCTTCTTCCCTGGGGCAGTGACTCTGCTGAACTCCACACCACAGCACTGAGCAGGACTGCACTCATTACTGCACTGACTCAGTACTTTGCATTTGCGCTGCTCAGGCTGGCACAGGCTGAACCACTCAAGTTTCCGGGTCTCAGATTACTAATATTTATTTTGTATACAGACAACAAACTGTGCATTTTTGTCTATTCAGCAAATACAACCTTTATATATATATATATATATATATATATATATATATATATATATATATACACTCCCCTTTCCAAATCGGTCTTACTTAATCCTGCACTTATCTGTAAATAATACTATTCTTTTGCACTTCTTTTGAACTGCATTTCATTGGTTTTGTACAAGTACTCTGCACTATGACAATATAGTTGAATCTAATCTAATTTAATCTAATCTAAAATCGAAATCTACCACTGAGCACACCTGCCATGTCATTATTCCCTGCAGTATGCCATAACTCCTCCAATCCCTCAGACTGTCACACATCCCGCGGGGGCTAAAAATGAGAACACCCTCACAAATCTTTCACAAAACACACAGAGCTCCAGGCACATCTACAGGACTGTGCGCCTTACAAACAGTATCACACTTGTTCTGTGCAATATCAACACAAGTCATTGTTTGGGGGCTGGTCTCCCAAACCTTTAATAGTGCCATAGTCAATGTGAAATGGTCATTCAAAGTGTCATTTTGAAGTCTCTCTTCCTTGGTTTTGGGCGGGGGGGGGGCTGCATACACAGTCCCTTTAATGTTTCCTTCAGCAGTCTCAATACGTCACATGGCTGTGTCAGGTTTTGCCTGCAGATTTTCAGCTGTATGGGACTGGCTAGCATTAGCATCACATGCAAGGTATACATGTTCATATGACCCTTATATCATCTAATATCATCCCCATTCGCTTCTACACACATCCAAGACACCACTGGAAAACAACTAGTGCTAGTATACAACCCAACAAAATGGTTTCCACTATATCAATATAACACTGTCAAAACATTTTGCACAACAAAAACAAAACAAAATATCTTGTTCCTGTTCTGCACCCTCAACTTTATGAAATATCATTACTGGTATAATGACATTTCCGTCTTATAACTCCTCTGCACTGTGTTTGTTTAAAGATCAGCTTCTTCTCAGAGTTGGACACAGCCAAGTTAGAGCCTTAAAGGTGCAGCTACTTCCATCCAAACTTCCTCCAATGATGATGCCTCCATCAGACGCGTTTGCTACAACATAGGAACCATCAGCCTCACCCACGCCCCTTAAAGGCCTCGCCTCAGCCTTGTCTGCGCCTCTTAAAGGTGTCGCCTCTTAAAGGAGTCACCTCAGCCACGCCCCTTCAAGGAGTCACCTCAGCCACGCCCCTTCAAGGAGTCACCTCAGCCTCGCCCCTTAAAGGAGTCACCTCAGCCACGCCCCTTAAAGGAGTCACCTCAGCCACGCCCCTTAAAGGAGTCACCTCAGCCACGCCCCTTAAATGAGTCACCTCAGCCTTGCCCCTTAAAGGAGTTGTCGTGGCAAAAAGTGACCGGGCACCAAAAAGAGCCCGGGTGACGTAATATTGGCTTTCAAACGACTCTTGAGTGACAGTTGCTATACCAACGCTAGCATTACGTAACCCGGACACTTTTTGGCTATCAGTCAGAGAGTCTCAAGAGTCGTTCGAAAGCCATCAGCTACTTTTTAGTCGCTTAATATTGTGGCTAAACTATGAAGTATTCAGTTTTAGCTACACCTGCCGGTATCCTGTAAGTAAGCAAGTTTCGCTAGGTTTAGCCACTAGCATCTCGTTAGTGATTAGCAATTGTCATGCCCTGCCAAGGGACAACAGATGAAAACTAGCTAATTCCGGTGCATTTACACTTTTTTGGAAATGTTTATCAATGTACACTGTCCCTTTCAAATAAAAGCATAAACAATTCCTCCGTTGTGCTGCTTTAAGAAAGTCCTTAGCTACATCCTACCCTTTTTTGTCAGAGCCACCCTCAATGTATTTTAATTTGTTCTGGTGTCCTACCAGTTGTGCTCTATAGTTAAAGGTGGTGAAAACAATTCCCTGTAGGGCCAATGATTTTCCGCGATAACGGAAAACGGACGGAATTCGCGGAATGAACACTTTGAAACGGAATTGCACCTTTGAAACGGAAACATCATTTTGTTCATACAAATCGCCCAAATTCCCCTGTATTTTGGGCTGCAAGGCTATATTTCTTTCAAATAAACACAACAACGATTGAAACGATGAACAAACATTAATTAAAGAACAAAACCACTGAGAAAATGTCACGTCTGCGCTGAACTCTGCTCTGGCCACGCCCCCCTTTTCAACGGTTGACCCACAGATCTCCGCTAAAGCCACATTCAGTCACATTCACGCGCTCGTCTTCCCAATCGCATTTAAAACAAAAAATGTTTAGTCTTCTGTTCTGTTGATGGCTGGCAAACAACAATCTAAGAAGGGCACATATTATTCACTCATTTTAAGCCATCAATCTACCTCAGGGTGAACAAAATGAGCTGAAACGGAAAAAAAAAACGGAATTCACCAAATGTGAAACGGAAAATGCATTTTTTTTAAACGGAAAATCATTGGCCCTATCCCTGTTTTGTGAAGATGTAATTGTGGGTGCCGTCAGATATGTCTAATAATCACAACACATTAATTACTTTCTTAAAGCAGCAAAAGTTACGGAGGAATTGCTAATCACTAACGAGATGCTAGCGGCTAAACCTAGCAAAACCTGTTGAAATTTGCTTACTTTGACACTATAACAAACTAGTGAGTCAACAACTTTCCTAACACAGTCAAACATAAAGCACATGGTTGTTTATTGCAGGTAAAATAAAGGCAAGCTGGTCTCAAGTAGCGAAGTATAATGCGAGATGCTCTGGGGTAAATCGCATTATTGAGGTATTCGATGCAGCGCAAGTTTGTGACTTCCAAAAAGTGTCCGGTGACGTAATGCTAGCGTTGGTATAGCAACTGTCACTCAAAAGTCGTTCGAAAGCCAATATTACGTCACCCGGGCTCTTTTTGGCGCCCAGTCACTTTTTGCCATGGCAGAGTCACCTCAGCCATGCCCCTTAAGGGAGTCACCTCAGCCTCGCCCCTTAAAGGCATCGCCTTGCCCACGCCCCTTAAAGGCCTCGCCACGCCCCTTAAAGGCATCGCCTCGCCCACGCCCCTTAAATGCATCGCCTCGCCCACGCCCCTTAAAGGCCTCGCCGCACCCCTTAAAGGCTTACGGTGCAAACCCATGACAGCGACACGATACGCTTCCATCGCTTTGAGTGGGCGTGTTGTAGCGTGTGGAAATATCATTTTCAAACCGTCAGAGACGACACCAAACAATCTGATTGGCCGCTGCCGGGAAAAATCGCTCCTCATTTGCATAGGATTCAATATTTCCCAACTTTTATCGGTCGCTTCGCTCAAAACGGTGGTCTACGTCACAATGGCTTGGCTCCCATTGAAATGCATGGGATTTAAGTATCGCGTCGCTCATAACGGTGTCATGGGTTTCTACCGTTAGGCATTAAAAGAGACTGAGGAAGTGAGGGAAGCAATGGTTGCTGTTGGACTAATTCAATTCATACTTCTAGAACCAGATTCAGCGTTCTAAAGAATTGCTGTTAACTGCAATCGAAAATGGGCTTTAACAAGCTCATTTCATTATCAATAAAGTTCTGCACCAATTGAAACGCAGTGCTAACACGTTGCACCAAACACTATATAGCAAGTAATAAACAAGTATTCACCCTCTTAAAGAATCTCATCTCGGACTGCTCCTGCTTTTCGACACACACACATATCACAGACTCCGTCACTGAGAATACGAACTGGGAATAATACGAATTTTACCTTGAATTTGTGCATGACACTGGTTGATTGTTTTTTTGGGGGTATCCACTCCTGAAACTTTTCTCTCACGTATCGATGAATACAAACAACCCCAGGTGGCTTCACTCAGTCAGTCATAGACACACACACACACACACACACACACACACAGACGTGCAGACTTATGACACTGACTGAGGAGTAAGGCACAAAAGCACAGAAAGCCACCATCGACACGACAAAAGCTAGCTACAGCCAAACCTCCACGAGACCACAAGTCTACAAGACATTAACAGAGGCCGGCAACCAACACAACAGAGACCATTAAAACTACAGGGAGTTTAAACACACACAGAGAACAAAAGGGGCTCTAAAGCATGTCTATAGGACATTAACTCACAAATGCTGAATAAAAAGAAATATATATGTGCTACGAGGAGACACAAAAAAACAAGGACACCACCACACACACTCACACACACACACTGGTGGGAATTAGTTGCAGATTAGATGTCTAAATAAGGATTATAGAATGAGTGTCAACCAATTGAAGCTAGTGGCCTTATGGGGCCTTAGGGTGTTAGGGTGTTTGTGTGTATGTGTGTGTGTGTGTATGTGTGTGTGTATGTGTGTATGTGTACGTGTATAATATGTATATGTGGGTACGTGTATGCGCATATGTGTAAGTGTGTGTGTGTGAGCGTGTGTTCATGTATATGTATCTTCCTGCACATGTGTAAGTGTGTACGTGTATACGTGTATATGTGTATATGCGCATATGTGTATGTGTGAGTGTGTGTGTGCGTGTGTGTATGTGTATGTGTGTACGTGTATAAGTGTAAGTTTGTACGTGTGTGTGTGTGTGTATGCGCATATGTGTATGTGTGAGTGTGTACACAAGTGACTTGTGTGGTGTGTGTAAATAAGTGACTTCATGCGGGTGGGCGTCTGTGTTTCGCAACACTTTGACTCTCCACTGGTAAGTTCCTGAATCCCCACAGGGGTAGTTTGACTGAGAACAGAGAAGGAGGACTTGGCCATAAACACATCAAAGGCTAATCAAACAGCCGTCGCTACTAGCAACGGACCTTACCTGTTGCAACACGCACATGAGCATTCTATTGTGATGGGACTCTATCAAAATAACCAGGAATTGGTAAGCTATTTAAACACAAACGTAGCTTATCTGGCCATGTTTATATTTGAATATCAGAGGATGGCCTTCCGCAAAGCAGATTTGCATTTAACACAACACGTATGCAAAAGCTGGTTACTTCACATCCAGTAATTTGCAATATTTCTGTTTTGTTAATCTACATCCGAAAATGCCTCATATCAATCACATGAAAAGAAAAATATGATAATTTTCACCCTTCTTTTACTGCTGGTGATGTGAGAGCACGTGGCCACTGGCTTGAGGAGAGATGTGCCATCAAATGTGGTGGGTTGTTACAGTGAGGTGTGAGAGAATGTTAAAGGGGATAGTGAGGTGTGAGGTGTGAGGGGATGTTAAAGGGGATAGTGAGGTGTGGGGTGTGGGGGGATGTTAAAGGGATAGTGAGGTGTGGGGCGTGGGGGGATGTTAAAGGGATACTGAGATGTGGGGGGATGTTAAAGGGATAGTGAGGTGTGGGGGGATGTTAAAGGGATAGTGAGGTGTGGGGGGATGTTAAAGGGATAGTGAGGTGTGGGGGGATGTTAAAGGGATAGTGAGGTGTGAGGTGTGGGGGGATGTTAAAGGAGTACTTACAGGCTTTTTCTTGTCCGCATTGGACTCCTCTGCAGCCCTCTGGTACCTGGGAGAGAACGAGGGAGAGAGAGAGAGAAAGAAAGAAAGAAAGAAAGAAAGAAAGAAAGAAAGAAAGAAAGAGAGGGAGAAAGAAAGAGGGAGAAAGTGAGTAAAAGAAGGTTCTAGATTCATACACACTGTCAGATAGGGTGTGTTGGAGTGTTGTGTCCATGTTGTGTGTAGTCCATGAACCACTATGAGTAAGTGTTTCTCAATTCTTGTAGCATTATGGCTGTTATGGCTGACACGAACAGTGATGCCTGTGTTGACGATAACAATGAGTATTTATTTGGGATGTGTTGTTTCAGTAATGTTGGGAGGTTGGAGGAAAGTCTGACAACAATTAGGCCAGATGGAGGTAAGCACGCCAACTTGCAAGCTAACACAAGAGCGCCCTCTTCTGGCCACAATCAGAATTGAAATAATACCACCACTTCTCATATCCTTCGAAAACACATACATAATCCTCTCCTTGCCTTCAGCCTTGCCTGAAATACCCACATTTGACCACCAAGTTTGCACACAAACGCTGTAAAGTTTGCACACAAACAACAGGATCAGCAAAATACGTCAAAGTGCTAGAGAAGAGAAGAGAAGAGAAGAGAAGAGAAGAGAAGAGAAGAGTGGAAAAACACAAGCTAGGACTGGGGAAGAGAGACAGTTACAAATAAATTAGAGCCTGAATGGAGGTCCTGGGTGAAAAGAAAGACCAATGGGCACTGGGTGGCATGTGACAGTGATGTATGGCCTACGAGATGGGAACTTGGTTTCCAGCCAGGGACTTGAACTCAGTGGCCCCTAAAAACATTCAAGCTGTTTGTTGTCTTATGTGCCGCCTATGTAGGTTTGCCTCCAACTGTGTGGTGCTCATATACTTCAATAAAGTACGGAGAGAGAGAGAGAGAGAGAGAAGAAAAGAGAGTAAAAAAAAAACAGACTGACAGAGACATAGAGGGAGACACACACAGGGACACACACACACACACACACACACACACACAGACACAAAACACAAAGAGACAGAGACAGACAGAGAGAGAGACGAGAGGAACACGACACATTTAATAACATCTTCCCCTTCTGAGGCCTTAATAAGCTTCTCAAGAATGTTGCGTGTGTGAGCCCAGGGCGCTCGAGCCCCACCTACCCTTTACCATTTGAACCCTTTCCCTGCCAGTACTACAGCTAAGGCCCCCCTTTATCTGCGCTTGAAGAAACACCAAACATGAATTTCTCACCAATCATAACGCCGCAGGTTTAAATGAAAAACTCCACGACTCTGGAGTCTGGAGTGTGACCAGGAGCACACAGGCCTTCAGCTAAAGCCCTTGATCCATCAACCTGTGTGTGTGTGTGTGTGTGTGTGTGTGTGTGTGTGTTTGGATGTCTGGGGAGGTCATGGTTGAGCTGTTCCTTACTCCCCCCCCATCCCTCCATTCCCTGGCATGCAGGTAACAGGCAGAGCAGGACCAACAGGAATCTAAAGGAAGCAGAGGACTACTGACAGCACAAAGCAACACTAACACTACAACACTAGACACACTAACACTACAACACTAGACACACTAACACTACAACACTAGACACACTAACACTACAACACTAGAAACACTAACACTACAACACACACTAACACTACAACACTAGAAACACTAACACTACAACACACACTAACACTACAACAGTAGACACACTAACACTACAACACTAGACACACTAACACTACAACACTAGACACACTAACACTAGACACACTAACACTACAACACAACACACACTAACACTACAACACTAGAAACACTAACACTACAACACACACTAACACTACAACACTAGACACACTAACACTACAACACTAGACACACTAACACTACAACACTAGAAACACTAACACTACAACACAACACACACTAGACACGCTAACACTAGACACACTAACACTACAACACTAGACACACTAACACTAGACACACTAACACTACAACACTACACACACTAACACTAGACACACTAACACTACAACACTAGACACACTGACACTACAACACTAACACTACAACACACACTAACACTACAACACAACACACACTAACACTAGACACACTAACACTACAACACTACACACACTAACACTACAACACTACACACACTAACAGTAGACACACTAACACTACAACACTACAACACTAGACACACTAACACTACAACACTAGACACACTAACACTTCAACACTAGACACACTAACACTACTAGACACACTAACACTACAACACAACACACACTAACACTACAACACTAGACACACTAACACTACAACACTAGACACACTAACACTACAACACTAGACACACTAACACTACAACACTAGAAACACTAACACTACAACACAACACACACTAACACTAGACACACTAACACTACAACACAACACACACTAACACTACAACACTAGAAACACTACAACACTAGACACACTAACACTACAACACACACTAACACTACAACACTAGACA
>NC_045156.1:12054122-12141622 GCF_900700415.2 Clupea harengus | reverse complement strand
TTCCCACGGGCTCCGACCAACGAGATCTCTCGGGCGGTGACGCGCAGCGACTGTGATGCCCACTGTCCACGGCTGAAGGGAGTGGCATCCATTTTGGCTCAGGACCACAGGACCAATCTCAGGACACACGACTGCGGACAACACAGCGGGAGACAACAGCCAGTCAGATATTTGAAAACAAACAAACCAAACCAAGTTTTCTCAGAAGTCCATTTTGAGCATTTTTCACCAGCTGCCTCGCACAACACAGAAAAATATAAAAGGTTAAAAAAACAAAGCAACTCAAAAACATAAAATGCAAAACTTGATCCAATTCAGGAATACACATATAGCGCCGCTCTTCCTCCAAGCACACGCCTGTGTTGACAGAGTGCCGGCACAACAATGGAAACTTGTGGTGGCAGTCGCTGTAAAGTCCCACAGCGTAGAAGCCGTCAATAAATCTATATTTTGCACTTAGCTTTGCTCTCGTTTTGCTTCTCCTGCTAAAGCGAACAAACACATTTCGGGGACAGGACGTTCCTGCTCAAACAGGATCCCGTTCCTGGTTTTACCCATCCAACACGTTTTCCTTGATGTGTGTGTGTGTGTGTGAGAGTGTGTGTGTGTGTGAGAGAGAGAGACACAGAAAAAGAGAGAGTGTGTGTGTGTGTGTGTGAGTGAGAACGTGAGACAGACAGTGTGTGTGTGTGTGTGTGTGTGTGTGTGTGTGTGTGTGTGTGTATGTGTGTGTGTGTGTGTGTCTGTGCATGTGAGTGCATTTGTGAAACAAAAGCTTGTAGAAATACAATTTAAAAAAAAATCTCATAAGTCTTCCAGAAGAGACAGGCCTACCCCTTCTTACTATTTTGACAATAAAACATCACAATATCCTCCTCGTTCTGATTCCGTTTCAACAGCACTGCCCCCTTAATGAGTCTAGCTGCCTTCCCCAAACTAACAGTAGCCTCCTGTGTAGAAAACATACCCAAACCAAATCAAACAGTAATGTTCATTTTAGCATCACCAAAAACAAACAAACAAACAAACAAACAAACAAACAAGACACCTGAACACACTCAAATTATACTCTATAATTCACACTAGATTTGAGTACACTGGACTAAACTAGCCAAGCATGGCAACAGTCTTGTTGTAAGGAAGTAGCTTATGTCATTCGTCAAAGCATCCAATTACGTGATGAATCCATATCCTCTACTGCTCTCCATTTGGGCTATTGGGGAAAGCCACAATCACCATCAGTGCTACACTGGAGCAACCCTTTCGCTTTAAACGATTTGACAGGTCTTATTCAGCTCAAATGAGGCCGGGTTTGGTGCCACAAAAGAGGTAGTAGGAAGGAGCACCACATAGTTATTGTTAACCATGCTCTCTCTCTCTTTTTCTTTCTGTCTTTCTCTCTCTCTCTCTCTCTCTCTATTTCTGTCTTTCTCCCTCTGCCCTTCCCTTCACCCACAGTCTTGTCATTCTTCCTTTTTTTTTTTTTTTTTGCTTCTCCTCTGTTCTTTGGTTTCCGAGCGTGAACTGAACGACGTTCAGAACTGCCAGGCTTTGCGTCCTGTCAGCTAGGATGACACCCCCAGCTGCTGTGTCTGCGTAAATGGACACCGCCCCTTTAAGAGTCAACACTGCTCCTCTGTGTGCGAGATCGCTGATGGTCACTGGCCTGAATGATAATCACCTGCTCCCTCAGACTGACACACACACACACACACACACACACCTGGGACTAGGACTGAGAGAGATAATTGTGCTCTCGTTAATTATTCTCAAGTCACTCTCACCGTCCAGCTTTAGCTCCCTCCACAAGCAAGTTTTCATTAAAAATGTTTACCATGACTTATTTGACTACATTTTTTTTTTTCTCCAGCCAGCCCCAATACTCGCTACTTACTAAGATCACAGACTTTGATCACAGACTAGTCCCAGGCTGGTAATTTCCCTTCTGTAAACAAACAGCTATTCTACCTCTCCCTCAAGGTTCTGTAATGATACACTGGACACAGCAGGTTCAGCTTTACTGTGGCTCCCAGAGAATAACCATTTTCCTCATGAGCTATTGCCTATATAAAGTCCAACTGGACAAACATCTCCTATATAATAATAATGATAATAAATAATTAATTAATTATATATATATATATATATATATATATATATATATATATATATATATATATATATATAGAGAGAGAGAGAGAGAGAGAGAGAGAGAGAGAGAGAGAGAGAGAGAGAGAGAGAGAGAGAGAGAGAGAGAGAGAGAGAGAGAGAGACTAACCAGATAAAGAATGAAAAGAATAAGGTATTTTGTTCCTCAGAGGAGGAACCTCCAACTTGGAAGTGGGTTTATATACTGGACTCTGTGTATACCTTCATCATCCATGTCTGTGGGTGTAAGGCCTTTCAATCCATGTGTTCTGTAGAAGTCTTTTTGTTGCTCTGAGTGTTGCCACAGGCCCCTTCACAAGCATACGGGGTATGTTTAACAAATGGGACACACATTTAACCCCTCCAGCCCCAATTTGGGGGCACAAAGTTGTGTGTTTGCCTTGCACAGAGAGGAAGCAAGATCCTCCACTAATGCCCTCGAGGCTCTCTCTGTGTGTGTCTGTGTGTGGACTGAAACGCTCACGTACAGCCTCCACAGCCTCGACAGTGGCAACATCAGGAGCAGGCAAGCGTAGACGTGCTTTTTCGTGACAAGCTGTAATCAGCGACTTGGCATCGGAAGATTACCCAGACAGTCCCAGACAAGGAATGCTTCCGGACTTACTCTGACTTCTTAGAGACAAGTCAAAGTTGTTTGTTTGGTGTACCTGTTTGTATGTGTACGGGTTATTGGTGCGCCTGTGCGATGACACGTATCTGTGAGCACACACAGAAACACGTATACTCTATGCTGATAAGATGCGCAAGAATGAATGCACTTCAGCACACCATCACCATGGAAACCCTGGCCGAACAAGCAAAAGCAATGTAGGTATGACCACACACACACGAACACACCTTCAATTATTCTGCACTTCTTCACTTATGTCATCCACAGCTGAACTTATCAAAAGCAGACAAAGTCTAACCAGATAAAGAATGAAAAGAATAAGGGAGGTGACTTCCTAAGAAAAGCCAAGGCAAACAGAAAAGACAGACACACACACACACACACCTGCTCTGACTGTGGCATGGCCTTACTCTAACAGTACATTACTGTGTTTGTGCAGGGAGCCGGGGACTACGATTAATGGCAGTAATATTGACAGCCTGTAACATAGGCGAGGGACTGTGAAACTCTACGGGAGAAGCAAGAGCTTGAGTCATCTCACTCTCACACACACACACACACACACACACACACACACACACACACACACACACACACACACACACACACACACACACACACACACACACACACACACGCCATTATGGCAAGGCATCACCATGAAATGGACTGTGGACCCAGACGGAGCCTGTGAACCTTAAGAAAATCCACTGCTGGGGTTGAGAGAGTGGACAGAGACAACGGAGTTAGACAGCCAGACAAAGAGAGGTACGACAGTGAAAGATCAGAGAGAGAGAGGGAGAAAAGGAAAGAGAGAGAGCGAGAGAGGGCGTCAGGGAGATTGACAGAATGACAGAGAGGAGACAAGTTCTACAGAAACAGACATCATTTCCTGAATCACGCAAAACACTGGCACACTTACGAGCATGAGATCAGAGATTAGGGAGAGTTGGAGTCAACATCAAACATAGAAGAAAACAAACTAAAAAAGGAAACAAACAAACCACACCCTCCTTAGGGTCAAACACACAGGCTGATTCACCTGGCCAGGTGAGGTGTGCACAGTAGGAGCTTGGATTCCAAAAAGGCTGACTTCAGCTGCCTCCTCACACAATGATTGATGTCATGGCCTGAGCTGTGTACGTGTTGCCATGGAGCTTTAAAAAAAAAAAAAAAAAAAAAGACTGATGAAGTCATTTTTGAAAATGCCAACTGGCCCAGGGCAATGCTGAAGCTAAGAGATGCACTCGTTTGCCTGAAGTGCATTAGAACTACATGCAAATCTAGGACACTCAAAAGGACAGAGAATTCTGAAAATAATAGAGAATTACAAAGAATTACAGACAGTCTAGAATCTAGAATGCTTCCCAAGGTGAGACTACACATGAGGGTGACTGGCAGGAAGTCTTCACATTCCACATGAGGAGGCTGGGAGGATGGATCTCAGGGACCTCGGTAGAAATGGTGGAGAAGATGAGGAAGAAAAACTAGATGACTGTGTATGTGAGTACGAAAGAGTGTGAGTGAGTACGAAAGAGTGTGTGTGAGAGACAAGCTATGAATTAGTAGGACAGAGTGAACGAATGGACATTCCACACAGATCTTTTCCAAATCCCCCACCCCTTGTCCTTTTCAGCTGTTTTTGGAACAGCTATGACCTCCACCGGGGCAGAAGGCCATCTGTGATACTTTGCCTTGAAGTTCAACTGAGAACGCATATCCACAAGTTCCAAGCACATTCAAATATCCACGTTAACAGTCAACCAGAACAACTGAATTCCGCAGCTGCTGACGACTCTACATTTGTACTTGGCCATCACGTTGCCCTTTGGAGGAGAATCATGTGCTTTACTTCAAGGTACAGGTACCATGCTCTTATGCCCTTGATATTAAATACACCTAGACACCAACATGAACCTGCCCAGCTCTTTACAGGCAGAGGTTTAAAGACTTATTCACTGGGCCATAAAGCCTAGCTACCTAAATGTGAGTAGCTCTGTAGCTAACAATCACACAGAACGCCTCTTACTTAACAAAGTAAACTAGAAGATTTTCATTCATGTTGTATTGGTGCATAATGTAATAAACAGTATTTGCAAGCAGGTAAAAGGAAAAGGCAAAAAAGGGTATCAAGCCATATTTGGTCAAAGATGACTGCCACCATTGATTTAGCAATATGAATAACTATTGATCTCAATGTTGAAAAGGTTTTCTCTGTATATGAAAAACACTAAAGTCTAAAAGGAAAAACTCTGATTTGGCACTATCCATTTTTTCACCAGCCTTTTCAGTTCCTCGTGTATGTAGATTTATTATGACAGCTGAAGGCCAAGATATGTGGAAAGACTGCCCAATGGCGTTTCACATGCCGCTAATGTTAGGGTGGAGGCGGTGTGGTAAGGCTGCGCTCCGCAGCGATGCGATCAAGTTAGGAAGCACACAATGCACAGCAGCACTGCGGCTAATGCGTCCAGAATAGCTTATGTAGCTAATCAGCGGAGGCCCAACATAGGTGACTTTGCAGTAAGGTTCTGGCGTGGATTTTTCTAATGTGAAATCATGATCCTTGGGAAAAGGACCAGTGGCCGGCACATTACAAGGTGTGACACAAAGGTGTTCCACCCCTGCAGAGCTCAAATAAAAGTGAATGTAAATCACTCTCTTCTTCTTGTTTAGGTCAACTAGAGTTGGCCTGATTACATTTTGAAAACCAAGACAACTTTTATCAAGCTCGCAACAACTCTCTAAAGCTCTTTGGCAACTGGGCTACTGTAAGCTCCTGAAAAATGATGAAGTTAGTGTTAAGATGTGGTGATTATAGAGATAGCATTAGCCAGTCAAGTTCATTTTTTTTGTAGCGGCCACTAGCCTAGATATCAGCCAAGGAAATAGGGAAAGTTAGTTGTGAGTTCTGATCATTTATATCAATGGGTTTATCAGCCTAGGTGGTGAAACCATGATGTGTCCAATACTAAATTGTACAACAAAGCATATTACTCATATCATAGGGACTTCTTGGATTCATAGCACCATGAGTCTTTTCTATGAGTTTTCTATGAGTGGCTAAATTATATAAGTTTTCACTTTGAAAACTTTGTGTTTACAATTTACAATGAAAAACTCATGTTCATGTATCATCATATCTCACTGATATTGACACAGAACCTTGCTATATGGTTATTTTGAGGTCATATTGCCCATCACCTGTAAAGGGGGTCCTAATAGGCCACAGAATCCATTGCAAAGAACTATTGGACACCCACCATTACCAACTATACTGAACACAGAAACCAAGTGTGCAACGTGGCTCCTAAACCTTTGATTTGGCTCCTAAATATCTCTGGTTTACAAGCCAAGGGCTCCTAATGATTTCTTTTTTTTGGTCTGGAGCCCTGTATGCAAACATCTCATAGCATGTTACAACTATTGATCTTTATTGCATACCCCGTACCCCAAACTTTGTTACATACAATGTTTTCAGTTGAAGGCCACAAAAATTGTTCAGTGTGTGCTCTTGCATATCATAATACATGACTCCTCCCACATTTCAATGAACACACACACACACACACACACACACACACACTGAGGTCAGCACTCATTGAAGTGCCGCAAACCACAACCTTTGAACCTGCACTTTGTTCAGTTTTCCATAGAAACAGCAGACAACTGTTAGAAATAGTTACAGTGCGGTTCCGGAACAAAGAACATCGGATGACAAGACACTGTCTTACAAGGTGAATTTGGGAGGAGTACGTGTTTCACAAAGAAAAGTGTGTGTGTGTGTGTGCGTGTGTATGTTTTCAACTGAATCTTTCCTTCCCCCTAACTCACTCAAACATGTGCCCTCTCCAACCCTCCCACTTCCATCACTGCTCTCCATAATTAGCCTAATTCTCTGAGTATCTGAGGGGGATGACAGGCTGGGTCAGCTTAAACACTGAAAACAATCCCAGACCGTTCTGCGGCCTGAGTGCAATGTCAACCACGTCATCGCCAACTCAACTGAAACAACACAAGCATTACGATTACTCTGGCTGAGTGCACCGGCAGATCTCGCACAGAGCCGTGGATGGGGAAATCCAAACACAGTGCGTTTGAACAAGCCCGCCGCTCTCTCAGCGACCGTCCAGCCGCCCACAAACCGGTTCAGAGGAGGCACCAGAGGCACTGAGAGTGGCTTTCTTTTCTTTCATTTCAAAGTGGGAATTGCTATTTTTTTTTATTTGGGAATTTTAGATGATCACCACAAATAAAGATGGCAGTGTTTTGCCTTAACGGGTAGGATACCTAAACGTTGTCAAAATCAGTCTTGAAGAGTACAAAGACCTCTCTCTCTCTCTCTCTCTCTCTCTCTCTCTCTCTCTCTCTCTCTCTCTCTCTCTCTCTCTCTCTCTCTCTCTCTCTCTCTCTCTCTCTCTCTCTCTCTCTCTCTCTCTCTCTCTCTCTCTCTCTCTCTCTCTCTCTCTCTCTCTCTCTCTCTCTCTCTCTCTCTCTCTCTCTCTCTCTCTCTCTCTCTCTGCAACACCACAGCTGAAAGGTGACCTGGCTCTTCCCCCGAGGCAGCAGATCAGGTGCCTCAACACCCACCCACCCACACACACACACACACACACACACACACACACACACACACACACACACACACACACCCCCCTCTCACCCACACACACACACACCCCCTCTCTTTCTCTCTCTCACACACACACAGCTCATAGACTGTGTCTCATACCTGTTGAGAGAGTAGACCCACACCTGTGTCCTTCCGTGAGAATAAAACAGACCTGTACAGGTTGTAACTGAAAGAAAAGCCTTTACACACCACAAGAAGCACATGAAATATGACCGATTTTACATGAAAAGAAACGTTTTCAGAACACAGTGTGTGAACAAAAGCTCGAAAGTGACTCTCCTCCTTTTGGACTTATGTCCAATGAAAATAAGGATATTTTCTGAGCTAGGATGACCAATTAAAGAGCCAGTTCCGTTTGACTTCACTCACCTCTCCGTTCCAAAGGTGAATTTCACTGCGAGTTCACTCTGCCAATGCTTGTCTTCTGCCACATAACCCCAATTCAGTTTCGATCTAATCCTACAGCACCTTCAATGTCCCTGCCTTCTGGAGAAGGGTGTGTCATTTGACTCTCGGTGTGTGTGTGTCTGTGTGTGTCTTCTCTACAGCACCCTGATGTGGGAGGAGCAAGCCTGAAAGGTGACATGGGAGAGAGGAGAGCTTGTCATGTGACACACTTTGCACCAATAACCTGAGGAGTTCCATTACACCCCACCAGGTGTTCCATGGCAGAGTGCTCTGGTGCATGCAGGCCAATTCCCCAAGGAACAATAGAGTGAGTCTTAGCTTTTCTGCCAGCAGAACCTGCTCAGCAAATACTGAGGCAACACTGAGGAGTAGGCCTACATGGTAAGAGGGCTAACTGGGGACAGGGGCATTCAAATCTAGACAACTGGGGGACAGTCTTTACAGGAGGTGGACATGGAAGTTTCCAGGCCCCAGAGTCCAGATATGATGCCAAAGCCACCCCACCAAACCCTAACACCCGCCAGGAGAAATACTGGCTCCGTACATTAGTTCTAATCACCATTGTAGGTTCATTGCATTGCCTATTTGTTTTACTAGCATTATAAATGAATAGAACTAGCAGTAGTCAACTTCATAGCTTACTTTTGGTTTAGGTGGTACTTGAGTCATCACGCCATTCAAATCAGCCAATGTTTTAATAAATGTTTTTATACGGCGCATTTCCACTATGGGGTAAAGCCCCGGTGTTTGTGAAAAGCCTTACAACACGACTTTCGGGGCCTTAAGTAGATCACGAATAAAGACTTAAAGTAATGCTGTGACTTGCCATATATTACCTTAACCACGATTTATGGAGTCAAATGGTGCGAGATCTGCATTAAAACTAACTATTAATACCATTGCTGTGTGGTCAAGGAGCCAAGGTAGAAAATTAGCCTGATAACAGCAAGGAACTAAAAGTCCTTGTAACGTGAAGGTTCAGAGTTCCTCTTAATCCACAAAAGGTAGGCTAACAAGCAGCAAGTGGAATTCAACACCACGCTTCAGTTTTACAACACTAACCTTAGGATATGTCGCCTAAAATAATATGATATCTATCTAACTAGGACGTAGTCCGGTCCAGTCCAGACAGTCAGACCTTGGCGCAAAACAACGTTAAGTCATCTGCCGTTAACTAACGTTACACAAGACACCAAAAGGAGGTAAGATAGCTGTTTTACCCCTATGTTAATTTAATGTCAGTTTCAAGATACACTATTGAATCGAACTGTTTGAACTTACTTGAACAGGTGCACAATCTCGAGGTAACGTTACGCTGGAGGTCAAACGAGTTTTGCGGGAAAAAAGCACAGCAAATGAAATGGTGTAAAGCCACTAGCTACCCATCTTCCAAACGTCCACCCCATCCGCTAGCATGACAGCTTTGATTTCGCCTCCCGCGTCTCGATTCGGGCTCGGCGCATGGGCGGGACAGCAAAAATGTTAGACTTTTGGGAACTGTGGTCTATAACTGGGCTCCAAGTCCCATCTTCTTTAAGGGTGATATGAAAAAAAAATTAAGCCAAGTTACTAACCATTGTGACTCGGTCATTAATATACCAGTCCCATCAAGTTACAAATTATAGTAAACGACAACGGGGTCAGCCAAGCCTTTAGCTGTAAAAACTGAATCCTGCGACCAACAGGTGAACGTGATCTATGGAAATGGTATGGATTGTGGTTCCACCTAGTGGTAGTATGAGAGAACTGCACAATTGTGTGATCGTTAACCTGATGTCTTCAAGTAGACACATATGGTTGACGGTCCTTTTTTGTGAAAGCAGACGATCATATCAGTCAAAAATGATCTTAGCAACAATTTAATCGCAAGAAAAAGGGTCATCGGTTCATGCGAACTGTTTCGAACAAAGACAAGAGAGAGAGAGAGAGAGAGAGAGAAACTATTTATATATGTATTTATTCTTTTCACATCACACCAGGCAAATAAAGCAACCAAGGCATTCCATAATATTTTAAAAAGATGCTTTCTGACTTTTAGTGAATTGTGGAAAATAAATAAAAACCCTGAAAATATTATATTAAATAAAAGCAAATAAAACGAAATAAACAAACCTATTCCATGTAACAATACATTGAAACAACTGTTTCACAGATCACAGTAGGTTAAGTGCCACATTCTTTTAGAAAATAAAAGATATTTTTTCTGAAGTATGCAAAACATATACTGGTGCATAGGCCACAATTCATATTTTTGAAACTTGGAATTGCTGTTGCTGACAGCTTATAGCTGCTGCTGATAGCCTAATAATGCTGCATGCAATGGCCTGCTATTCATAGTAAGTAGACCTAAATTATTTTGGATTCAGTAGAATCTCTTAAACGTACATTCTGGGCTTACAAAAACTTTAACGTCTCATGCAGGCCACCATTTATCACAAATGTAAAAAAAAAAAGTGATGACACATAGCATCATGACAAACTGATACAAGTTTTTAAAAGAAAAAAACAGTATTCATAACTTTGAGCCCCCCGGTAAAATGCAAAAGGTACCTCATATTTCACAGTTATTGAACTGGCATCACAGAAAAAAAAAAATCTCACCATGTTAGGATGACTTTTCAATTGCAATGTTCACAGTGTCCCCCTAGCTGCAGACTAATAGGCATGATAACTGGGGGAAAGGATGAAAGATATATATTAGAACAACATGGAGTCGCTCAGAGATCAACAAGTTTAAAAGATGACGTAAGGCACAGAGGTAGAGATGAATGTCTAGAGGTAGAACAACAGAGAGGAGATGGAGAGGATTAAAGAAGAGTAGAGTGTTGTTCTTGGTCCTCTTGTCAAGGTTCAATGATAGATAGATAGATGGATACTTTATTAATCCCGAGGGAAATTTAGGTGATAAATCATAGCCATCTAGAGGAGTAAAGAAGAGTAGAGTGTTGTTCTTGGTCCTCTTGTCAAGGTTCAAGGATAGGTGTAGAATTCTCCCGCCATCTCTTTCCAGCTATCATGAAAAAATAAAAAATAAAACAGAAAGATAAATTGAAGCTAAAATATTACTGATGAAATTATTATTATAAGTATTATTACTCCTGCTACATTTTCACAGTTACTATTAAAGGAGCAATAAAGTCAAATATCAAACTCCTTACCTGGTTTTAAGAAAGCGCGTGCAATAAACAGCACACTTATAGCCAAAATGATGAAGATGAAGGCAAGGAAGACTGGAACAGCGCCCAACCTTATGAGCCAAACAACAGGAACATGTCTCACACTGCAGACTGACTATTATCTCAACCATTTTGATTCAAGTTGTAAAAACAGATATTGCCACTAAAGGCCTTCTACTTTATATAATGTAGACTTACATGGTTACTCTTTGGAAGTGGTTTCTGGTTGATGGCGTGGACATAATTGTTGGTGGAGTAGTTGTCACTAAAAAAAGAAAAAATAGTTACATGCATCATCTTGGTAGGACTATGTATGTGCTACTGCAGAACTCACGTGACAAGCCAACAGAAATAGTACAAGGGTTTGTTTATACACGCTCAGGGTAAACCTTAAATCAAATCTCATTATTTAGAGTTTGTTGGCATTATTTCATGATTTACTGATATCATCTCGCCAATCGTGTTCAGTATCTTTCGCTTGGCAGGAAATCAATTGTAAAAATCATGCATTATGCTTAAAGCAACCACTACAAAAAAGCAACACATGTATTCAAACAGATTGTTCTATGGAGAAATAATGTCAAAATCTTTTACTAAAATGTTCGGTTTGTTTGTTTTGTTTGATCCTCTGTCTTCCTACATTCTGTTTTTTTTGTTGTTGTTTTGTTTTGTTTGTCTTTGCCCTATGTTAAGCGTCTTTGAGTATCTAGAAAAGCGCTATATAAAAATAAAGTATTATTATTATTATAGGAGCCACAGTACCTTTCTGACAACCGTGAATGGATGATGTCCTATAGCCATCTTTACAGCCACACTGGGTGTCAGTCACACGGGTGCAATTGGCCAGTATTTTCTGGCCTTCTCCTGTGAAGGCATTCAGAAAGGAGTGTTCAAATGAAACCAAGAAAATATGACATGTTACAATAAAAATGAAAGATTTGCCTGACATCTTCGAAAAGAGAAGAATGAGAAAGGAAGAAAGAAACATATTGCAGCAAAAGTGATAGCCCACTACAACAGACTACACACAAACAAAATATATTGTGGGGAAATAGTCAGACCATGTTCATGAGGTTGTTAGCCTGTACAACTGCTGGCTGAACTTTGAAACTAGTGGTGTTACTGTACAGAGAGTCTGTACTCATAAACAGTGTCACCATGCTCTTCTGCAACTGAGTGTTCAGAAGACATACAATGGCAACTAGTCGGTATGCATACAAAACACGCCTAGGCTATTCTAGATTATGCTTTAACACAGAACAAAGCTTACCATTGCACTTGGAGCAGTACGCACACTGAGTACTTGAAGTTGCGGTGCATATTCGTGTTAGGTACATATCTGCAGGAGACACATCGGTCGTATGAATAAGGTGATTAACCATCACTTTACAGTCTTCATTAGTAGAATACACATCCATTCCATTGCCATTATAGACAAACTTTCTTTTAGCTGACGATTGAATGCTAAAAAAGTTTACCCCGTTTCAGTGAAAGGCACTCACCTTCGCTACAGTAAAAGCATGTCGTGCCATTTATGGTGAACATTTCGGGTTCTTCGCACACAGTCTTAGAGAATGCCAACAACAACACGGCGACCTAGTAGGGGAGACATTTGTTTTAAAAAAGAAAGCATGTTAAGAACACTGAGGAACATATAACTTAGACTGCATACGCACCTGTAAAACGAGTTTACTGCCGCCTGTGGAAAAGTTGGGCAATCCCATTTTAGCGTGCGTTGGATGGGTTCTCTCAAGACTCTGAGGACTTTATGGTGCTTATTTCTCTTTAGGAACTTATTTGAAGACTTTATAGTGCCAGCCCACTGGGAGTGGTAGCCTACCGTCCTGGACGCCCCCTCCAGCTGACGTTGCGCAACCACCTACAATAGAATAGGTTTCTGTTGGGCTAGCCAGGAAGAGTTTGTTTACAGCCCCTCCATGGTGATAGAGTTGCAACACGTAAGTGAGCTGTCGATTTGGATTTTCAGCAGTGTCGACAAAAGCTATGACGAGCGACATGGAGCCCAACCAGCGCGCAAAAAGCTATGATGTAACATGTAAGATGAAATAGTTTTCATCCTTGATTGAAATTAAGGTAATGTTATGAGGTGATCTGAATTAAAAGTATAACCACATCTCCATGCCAAAACACACACACGGGGAACCAAGGGCGTCAGCAGCTGACTTTTAGTGAATTTTGAGAGTGGGGGGGACATATTTTGGCGGGGGGTCTGGGGGTTCTCCCCCAGAAAATTTTGAAAGATGTAGATGCAATTTCCCGTATTCTGGTATATTTACCATGTTTTTAGATTAAAAAATTATCTCTCTCTTTCATTGTTTTTCCTTGGAGTCGGCATGGTCTGCAATCACTGACTACTATTATGTTGTGGTAGACTGGGTAAACACAGCCCACTCTGCAATCTTAGATTGCAAAATAATATTGAGCTTGGTCTGGTGATAGCCAGGATAATGTTTTGGTGTAATACACAGAGGACTGACCAGTGGCGTAGCGTAGTAACGACGGGCCCAGGTGCAAGATATTATGACGGGCCCCCCTAGTGAACGCTAAAAAAAAAATCGTAGCGTTCCCTACTTCCACAACCGCGTCTAAAAAAAAACGTTAATCGAAGGTGTTTGTTATCGATATAAATAGTGTTTAATTAATCAACCTTACATATTTCAGAAGTGATTGGTGTGTACACAATGAACTAAGTCTTGTTTGACTCTCAGCAGGAACATTTCTTACCGTAACAATTGTTAACTGTTGCATGGTTGCTGACACACCACTGAGGGCAGAAACAGCGATTCTGATCCCAGCTGAACTGCTGCACTGCTGACTCCGTGGGCTGGCGTCTAGTTGACGGCAATTCAAAAGCCAAAATAATCTAATTTAGGCAGCTTTGCCGCCTTCTCCTCCTGTTCTTTTTTCTCTTGCCCTTTTCTACTTCCACTCTTGTGCTTAAAAGGCATTGTTACGAGTAAAGTTGTGCTGTGCAGTGCTCAATGAGCTAGGTTATCAGACCTTCAGACCTAGGTTATCAGAATTGGTTTAACTATAGCGTATTGTATTGTCACATGATCAAATAGAGACTTGACATTGGACAACAACATACATATTACCCAGCAATCATCATCAATACCAAAGAAAATAAGAACTTATTCATTTAATTGAATAGTGTTTTGATAGTTTCTATAGTGTATGTAGGATAAGCATATGATTTTGTTATAAATTGCTACTTTTTCCCAAAAAATAATCACAACCATGACTGAGATAAGTTTGCTCTTTCAGGTGTATATATAGCATTTGACACTGCGGTTAGTTTTAAAACAGCGCGCATTTGAACAACAGCAGACCCAAGACAATTTGACGATGTACACGGATCGAGGGTGGACCCGCTATGCAACCTTCGCTGATTGGGGGCCTGTTAATTTACGCGTGTATATCTTTGGGCTCGGCTACGGGCCCCGACACCTCACGGGTCCAGGTGCAGTGCAGCCGCACCTGCTGCACCCCCTATAGTTACGCCCCTGGGACTGGGACTGACACTGACAACTTTAGCACTTTATTCTCCACTTAATGAGAGCAAAATATTTAAAAGGAGGATTTAAAAAGTCGTTAGAAAAACTAGCTTGTTAGCTAACGTTAACACCAGGTTAGCTCACGGTTGTTAAAAAATAAACCACCTTCATTTTTTTTTGTAGCTACTTGAAAAAAACATCCTGGTCATTCCTTTCTGCCTGAAACAGACGCCTAGGTCTGAACACGGCCAAAAGCACAACATATTTCAGTCCCAGAATGAAAAATCAACAAATGCTGTTCCACTAATGGGTAAATAAAGTATGGTATTGCCTGGTGCTAGTTGTAGGTAAATAGCTTGCTTATTCATAATGTTTGCAGAAGGATCTTTGTGACTTAATGCTATTATAGCCAGAGAATGTGTCATAAGGGTGCTTTGGCCACTAAAGGGAAAACTTGGGCAACTCTGAATTACTTTCCTCTTCCTCGAAAAAAACCTCCTTCCATCTCGTCTGTGGAAAAGCTAGCGCAACGCTTCAATCAAAGGGTATGGGAGTTGAATCTGGTGCGTGATGTGCAGGAAACCAGGAAAACGCGGAGTGGATTTCTATTGCTATGGGTATTCCCGCTACTGATAAAGTGGAACGGATTTGATTGTGAAGCAATGGAAAGAACGCTGGACTAGTAGACCAGTCATGCACTAATATTTTGATGTCAAATGTGGGGGGGTCCAAACGACTTTTTTTTTTAAAGTGAGGGGGACGTGACCCCCCCAAGTTATATTGTGGCGACGCCCATGCGGGGAACTATAAACCATCACCAATTTCGTCCACACCACTTTTGACAACTGAAAATAAAATCTCACTATAATGATTAGAAAGCTTCTCAAACAACGTGACTATAGACTCAAGAACAACACTCTGAGACATCACACGTTAACATTCCATTCCCTCAACCTTGTTGACCACATTATCCATATAGATGTTTGCAGCTCTGTCTTGATCAAAAGTACGCTAGTGCAAATTGCGAGACGCTCCTCGCCCATTGTGGCATGCAAAACGTTTTCAATAGTTTAAGGCGACTGAAGAAACGTTCTGCCTGCCGCTGCTCATAGGAATCTTAAGGTATAATAAGGGCAGCCAGATTTGGGAATGCTCAATCCGTCATTGGTTATAGGAAAGGCTAAAACCTGGCGAATCGCAAGCTCATCCATGTTCAGACTTCTGTACATTTTGCGACAGGCAGGGGCGGTCTTTCCTACAGGCGGTATAGGCGGTCGCCTAAGGGCCGAAACACACCAAACGCGTTTTTAAAAACGGGACGCTAGCAAATGCATTGTTTCCTGTGGTACGGCGCGCCTTTTCTCCGCCACGCGTTGCGTCTTTCTAGCGTTTTTTAGATGCGCTTAAAAGTTGAACTATTCTCAACTTTCCAGCGCAAGGCGCAGAGGCGCACCGCTCATCAATGTCCCACTCGGCCCAGGCAGGTTGCGCACGCAGCTCCGCTTCCTAGGCGCCGGGCAAAACAGCCTGGTGATTCTGCGAATGTTTTGCCCGCCGCATTTTGCCAAGGCGTTTTTGAAGCGTCTGCTGTTTTAAAAACGCTTTTGGTGTGTTTCAGCCCTAAGGCGCCACTCAGAGGGGGGCGCAAAAAACTGCGCCCATCAAAAAAAACAAGAATTGTGGTTTTTTTTGGCTGGGCAGAGTTTTTTTTTGCGCCCCCTTCTATATCTCCAAATAATATTTTGACATTAAAAATAAATAAATCTAACATTAGGGTAAAATGACCCAAAAATCGAAAACGGAAGGGATAGGGCTAGTACCTTGTCGCTACACGATGGTAGTCCTTTGGGGGATCGTAGTCCCTCACATTGCGCATGCGTCATTTTGCGACACTGTCGACTGCGAAGCCGCGCGCGCATGCGTCACAACGACAGATCCGTTTTCAATCATGGAGAAAAGCGACGAAAGCCTGGGTCTCTCCCCAGTTTCGTTTCATATGTTGACGTAGAGCCTTATGCTGTTAGCCGTTTACAACATAATTAAATATAACATATAATATACCCACATTATGCGTTAAGACAAGCCCCATATGTTGACGTTTAAACTGTTTACAACATTATTAAATATTACGTTAAATAAACCTACATTATGCGTTAAGACAAGCCAGATATGTTGATGTTGATGTTGAGCCTTATGCCGTAAACCATTTGTGTCTGAGCATGCGCAATGTGAGGGACTACTATCCCCCAAAAGACTACCATCGTGTAGCGACATACCTCCTTGGTGTTGTCAGAACATGCTAGCACAGTGAGGCGTTTTGTTAGAGTGTGTATATAGAGTATGTGTATTTGACGCTATATAGAGTATGCGTATTTGAGTATATATAGAGTATGTGTATTTGACGCTATATAGAGTATGTGTATTTGAGTATATATATATATAGATAGAGTATGTATATGTACAGTGGGGAAAATAAGTATTTGAACCCCTGCCGATTTCGCAAGTTTGGCCACTTGCAAAGAAATGTGTGATCTATAATTGTAATAGCAGGTGTATTTTAACAGTGAGAAACAGAATATCAACAAAAAAATCCAGAAAACTGCATTTCATAACATTTATGACTTAATTTGCATGCAGAAAATAAGTATTTGAACCCCTAGCAAAACATGACTTAGTGCTTGGTGGAATAACCCTTGTTGGCAAGCACAGACGTCAGACTTTTCTTGTAGTTGGTCACCAGGTTTACACACATCTCAGGAGGGATTTTGGTCCACTCCTCTTTGCAGATCCTCTCCAAATCCTTAAGGTTGCGTTTTCAATGGGAGGGAATGAGGGAATGAGGTTCAAGCTCAACATTCCACGTTACATGGCCCCATCCATAGTCCCCTCGATGCAGTGGAGTCGTCCTGTACCCTTGGCAGAGAAACAGCCCCATATGGAGTATGTGTATTTGTGTGTTTCCAATGGTTTGCTTTCACAATAGCACCTCAAGACTTCCTTGTTCCTGAATTCTAACAGACTATGCCTGAGAAGTCTAAGGGGTACCCTTTAACCCCTATGCAGCAATGTAGCACTGAATGGAAATTTTCATATGCATCATAGTGGTATAAGATCATAAGTAAACACAAATAAATGTGCTCCAGTTTAAGGGATCTGAATTAGGCTATATCGCCCTAGATACCAGCAAAGGAGTTGTACAGAATAGGCCTCTCCAGAAACAAATGTGAAAAAGTGGGGACAAAAACATTACAAATCGGAGCAGTATCAACAGGACACGGGTTGGTTTGGGTATGAATGGCATGACCCCAGTTACATTAAATCTCTGAAAATAAGGCTTTAACAAAACTGTGGGTCTAAACAAACAACGCCTGAACTCCTCAGAGAAGACAGGAGGCAGAGTTTTTGCAGTGGTTGTTTTTTTTGTATTTGTGGCCACATAGTGTAAAAAGGGAAAACTCACTCAGATTATGTAAAACCAAAGCCTGAGAGTGAGAGTGAAACTATGAATAAGACGTATAATAACACGTTCTAATTTTAGTCAGGTGTTGGCCTTTTCACTATCATGCTTAGACTCGTTATGACTTGTTTGTCATTACTTTCCTTCAGGTTCTAAACAATAACTATTGCCACACACACACACACATGACAGTTGTGTTTATCTCTCCCTCACTGACTATATACCATCAAAATACATTTGAAGATGATATACCACCAAAACTAGTTCAAACTAGATTAAAAAACATACCATACCATCCAAAGTACAAGCGATGTACATTACAACCCAGGCAACAGTATCTTGAGGGCAAGCGATGTACATTACAACCCAGGCAACAGTATCTTGAGGCCAAGCCAAATTAAGTGAATTAAGTGCTGTTGCGGCCCTCTTGCATCAAGTTGAAGTCTCTGTTGTACTGATTTCTTGTACATATTTGAAAAAGAGGGACACTGTGGTGGATAATATGTGAATGAAAACTCAATTATCTCGAGTTCCGGTGACGTCACAAAACCAATGGCCACTTGAAAGAAGAGCTCCCGTGTCCCAAATCTAAATCCATGTTAGTTAAAGTACAGTCTCCTTATTTTTTCGTTAAACCGAATGATAATACCACCATGATGCATAATCAACGCAAATTACCTGGAAACTCCTTTCCTCTCTTTTGTTAGTATTAAGAGATGTTATTCATTGTGATGGTAATTAGTTTTATACTATAATTGAAGATTCAGTCTTAGGTTTGATCAGTCAGGATTCAGGTTTATTCTTGAAGAATGGCGGCCGACCACTGTGAGACAGAGACTGAGGATCCATCCTCCCTCACAGAACTTCACCTCAGTATATCTGATTATCCCTTGAGGGACAGTCTGTTAAATACACTGACATTAAGGGGTGTTACCGTCTATTCAAATAGGCCATGGAGACAAGGCCCTTTGGTGGGGGAAGGGGGTGACCACTTGTCACACCTCCTTCCCCAGGACAATCTCTCTCGAACCAGAAATAACTACATTCTAACTTTAGTTCCAAAATAAAAGTAACAATTATAACTGGGTATAATATCATTGAATTATTGACTATGGCATATTCTTATGACCTATGCCGGTCCCTTCATTCCCCCTTTTTAAGACTGTATGTCTTAAACATCAGATCATTTAACTTTTTTCTTTTTCTTGAGTGAGTGGCTTTGTTCAGTCTCTGTCTCATAAATGTGACATTCTCTCACGAGGGAAGGCGAAACCCATGTTACAGAGTGCCCCACGCTTTTTTTTCCCAATTGTGTGGACCTCTGATTTAGGGACAAATTCCTTCCCGATGTTATGTCAACATAACCATCCTATCGTAGCCGTGAGAGCAGAGAACTATAACAGAAGTAATACATGTATGTACATGGTACCCATTCGGAAAATGCAGTTTACAAGCGGTGAGAACACAGAACAAACTTAATTACACATGTTAACTCTAAGGTAAACTAAGCTAAAATGAAATGTTAGGATTAAACAATAGTACAGAAGATAACGGATTATGGGAGATACATTATAGTGTCACAACATCTTAAAACATTTCCTTTCTGGTTACTGAGGGGTACATGACATGGAGCATTACTTTATTGTAATGTGGGTTGACGGGTGATACAGTTAAGTGTGTGTGTGTGTGTGTGTTCGTGTGTGTGTGTGTGTGTGTGTGTTGACACTTGTCTCAGTTGTTTGCCTCCTATGGTCTTCTCTGTGTCTTGTGTCTTGCCTTTGTTTTAAAGCAAGGGTTGACTTTCCTTGGGAGGGGGTAGGACGTGTGTGTGTGTTTGTGCGTGTTAGTGTGTGTGTGTGTGTGTCTGTGACGCTTGGCTTGTCTCAGTTGTTCCCCTCCATATGGGGTCATTCCACCTTCGGCAATTTCCTGATATGCTGTTTCGTCAAAGTTCTTGGGTGGGGGTGGGCTATTGTTTCAGGTGTTGCCGTGCTTCCTTGGAGTTGATCGTCTATGATGGTTGAAGGTGTGATGTTTTGTTCAAACAGTCCTGCGGGTTCCAGGGGTGTTGATCTGGGTTAATGGCTGAGGGTTCCGTGGAGTTTCCAATGGTCGTGCTCCTCCCCCTTTCGACATCTTGGCGAGATGCTGCTTCCTATTGCCATCGTGACGAGGCGCTGAATGGGGCTGATGTCCTTCATCTGCTATTCTCCAAATTCCTAAAAACTGACTGTAACAAGATCTCAGACAAAGATAATACTGGATCGCATCTCCATGAGGCAGGAAGCCTGTTAGCATACTCAACACATCAGACAATAGACCTTTGGTATTTGGGTATGAAAGACTGCAGAAAGCTAGGTCTGCGCCCAGATTAGCTATTTGGATGCTAATGAGTGTGAAAGCAGGTGTGAACATGTGTCCAAGAAGAAACAGTGTAAGCAGATATCAGTAAAAAAACTACAGACGCATACTAACCAACTAAAGAAAAGGAGAGTGGGATTTGAAAGAAATTTAAACCATTCACCTGAAGATAAAGACAGTGGTGAAACGTAGGTTAAACAGTCCTGTAAGTTCATTCATTCATTCATACGACGGCTGGCCAGCCTACAGGCATACACACACACATTCATTCGCTTGTTCCGGAGACAGATGTGTCCATTCCTAAGAGAAAGGAATCAATCTGTTTACAGAGTTACAGTTAGTTAGTTAGTTACAAAATGATCTCATAAAATCCATTTTTATCCAGATTCCAATGGCACTTGAATGCCAAACCATTTAAGGCATTCCTTAATTCATTCATTGCTCCTGAATCATTTGATGAAGTCAGAAATTCAGCAGCTAAAACCTGTTTTGAGAAAAAACACATTCTGCAGTTATCATCTTATTAAGGTCAATTCTCTCTGAAGCTCAACTCCTCCCCCTTTTGATCTGACAGCAGTCGTCTGCTGCTGTGAGATCACGTATGGTTTCCGAAAAAAAAAACATCTTATTTTCCATGTACCTTAAACCCATACACTAAGGATGAAGACTTTGTTCCGTTAAAAATACGCTTACAATTATTCATAATTGTAACACTTCATACAATGATTTTAGCATGGGTTAAGAAAATCAATGTGTAGGCAAAACAAATGCTTAAAGTTTGTCTTGCTATGTGGCTTTGGTGTGGTTCACTTCAGCTTAATGGGCCATCAAGGTCACAGGTGCGGCTGTGCCTGAAGTGTGAATTAAGTGGTATGCGTGAGAGCTGTCTAACTATTGTGTGAACAGACACAGTTTAACATTTAGCAGTCTAACATCTGACTTTATCAAAAGCATTGTGAAATCTGGACTTAAAGGAATCCTATGTCTTGAATCATGACTGGTCAAATCCAAGAACTGAATCTCCACAATCTAATGTAAATAATTTACAAATTGACTTAGAACAATCTCTAAATTGAAATATAAAAAAAAATGCTGAAGATTTTCCAAACACTCGTTATGACCACAAAACTTCTATCCTCTTGGGAACAATATCTGAGCGTGGCAGAAACTAGATTTTCACAAATGATCCAACCCACAGCTCAGACTGTGCTGAATCAGATGTCTGCTACTCTCTAAACAGAGCAGGCTCAAGAGTGTAGCTTCTCCCAAGGGAGAACTACTCAACACTCTGATGTGAATATGGAGCTGAAGGCTCACACACTCGAATTAAGCTTTAGCTTGCCCATGGTGAACTTGCTAGTGCAAAGACTCAATTCCGTCTGAGAATTCCAATCTCAAGACTGTTACTACGATCTACGGCACATATTTTCCCAAGATTAAGTAAGTTTACTCACCAAAGTGTTGTGTCAACCCAGGGTGAAGAGACATCTTACAGCAAACTCGAATCAGCAAATACAAGAACATATCTCGGTGGAACCTCCAATTGATGGTAATTAGTTTTATACTATAATTGAAGATTCAGTCTTAGGTTTGATCAGTCAGGATTCAGGTTTATTCTTGAAGAATGGCGGCCGACCACTGTGAGACAGAGATTGAGGATCCATCCTCCCTCACAGAACTTCACCTCAGTATATCTGATTATCCCTTGAGGGACAGTCTGTTAAATACACTGACATTAAGGGGTGTTACCGTCTATTCAAATAGGCCATGGAGACAAGGCCCTTTGGTGGGGGAAGGGGGTGACCACTTGTCACACCTCCTTCCCCAGGACAATCTCTCTCGAACCAGAAATAACTACATTCTAACTTTAGTTCCAAAATAAAAGTAACAATTATAACTGGGTATAATATCATTGAATTATTGACTATGGCATATTCTTATGACCTATGCCGGTCCCTTCAATTGTTGTTGTTATTATTGCTCCCCCGTGGTCCTTTGAGGTATTTGTGTATTTTGTCATTGGATTTTTTTCCCCTCCCTTTTCTGTTTTCACTTGATCTCCAACCATTCCCATTAGGGTTTGATGAAGTCTAATATCTCTCAGATTTTCACTCACATTTTCACACACTTTGATGGGGGTTAAGTTAATTAGTTATAATGTAAATGGCCTTCATGGCCCTGTAAAAAAAGAGAAAATTCTCTGCCAATTAAAACAGCTTGGCTGTGGGATTGCTTTTTTGCAGGAAACCCATCCTTCAGATGCCGAGCATGATAAACTTGGTAGAACTTGGGCTGACAAAGTTTATTACTCATCCCGACATCAGGGGAAAAAATATGATGGACAAGGATTAACTTACAAGATATGAACTTTTTTTATTTAAGACGGGACTGCGGGAACCGCCGTTACTTTTTGAAATTGGAAGGAGTGTATTAGGACGACCAGGTCTTAGAAAATGGGCGGGGTGCCATACAGGAAACACGTTCTGATTGAGTAAGGGTCAGATAGTGGGGTTAGATCCAATTGGCTGTAGGGGTCAACCGAACAAAAGATACAGTGCCCTCCAGAATTATTGGCACCCTATCTGACCTTTAAGTTAAATTATTGAAAGAATTTTTTTTTTATCCAAAACATGTGTGCCACAATTATTGGCACCCATAGAACATACAATCTAACTGAAGTATATTTCCAGTCATGTTTTACATTTTTAAGTCCACCTGTTTGAAAAGGCGAGGGAGACAAGGGGAGAAACAGAGAGAGAGAGAGCACAAGAGAAACAGAGAGAGAGAGAGAGAGAGAAAGAGAGAGAAAGAGAGCAAGAGAAACAGAGAGAGAGAGAGAGAGAGAGAGAGAGAAAAAGTGATGAGTAAGGAGCTGCAGGGAGGTCTGGGCACCATTCATTCATCTCTGGTTCCTTCACACTTCTCCTTTCAGCACTCTCCCACTTCTCTCTCTCTCCCATCTCTCATTTTCTCTCTCTCTCTAATATACAGACGAGGAACAAAATTGTTGGTACCTTTACGCTAAAGGAAGAAAAAGCCACAATGGTCACTGAAATAACTTGAAACTGACAAAAGTAATAATAAATAAAAATGTACTGAAAGTTAACTAATGAAAATCAGACATTGCTTTTGAATTGTGGTTCAACAGAATAATAAAATTTAAAAAAAGAATCAAACTGGCCTGGACAAAAATGATGGTACCCCTAGAAAAGATTGAAAATAATTTGACCATAGGGACATGTTAAACTAAGGTGTGTCTTTTAATTAGCATTACAGGTGTCTTCAAACTTGTAATCAGTCAGTCTGCCTTTTTAAAGGGTGAAAAGTAGTCACTATGGTGTTTGGTATCATGATGTGTACCACACTGAACATGGACCACAGAAAGCTAAGGACAGGGTTGTTTCAGGAGATTAGAAAGAAAATTATAGACAAGCATGTTAAAGGTAAAGGCTATAAGACCATCTCCAAGCAGCTTGATATTCCTGTGACTACAGTTGCACATATTATTCAGAAGTTTAAGGTCCAGGGGACTGTAGCCAACCTCCCTGGATGTGGCCGCAAGAGGAAAATTGATGACAAATTGAAGAGACTGATAATACGAATGGTAACCAAAGAGCCCAGAACAACTTCCAACGAGATTAGAGGTGAACTCCAAGGTCAAGGTACATCAGTGTCAGATCGCACCATACGTCGCTGTTTGAGCCTGTCAGGTTCCTGCGGAGCTCCACTCCGGCCACGCCCCCTTCAGCTCACTAAATCTCCCAGCCAGTGCCGCTGCTAGCCATTTTGGTGCCCTAAGCATAAGTCCTTTATGATGCCCCCCCCCCCCCCCCGAGAAAAAAAGTTTGTTTCTGCCAGTTTAACATTTTATTAAAACGAAAAAGAACAACTTCCTCAACCCCAAGTGAGGGACACTTTCTTCCAGGTGTGCGCGCGCGCCAACAGCTGACCAACAATAATGAAAATCGCAAGGTTTCATTAGCCATACCATAAACCTATTAATTTCAGTGTAATTTTGGCAAACCACTACTGTACTTGCTTGGATGTATTGTTCATAGTAATAGTCATGACAATTATTACAAGTTTCTCTCAAATTTCATGTTGTTTTCTTGAAATAGCATTAGACCAAGGCTGCCCAATTTGGGGCCCGCGCTCCGATCAGAATCAGAGTCAGAACGTCATTCGTTAATCAGCATTTTAACCCATTTCGAACAGGGCCTCTGTCTCAACGTCCTATGTAACTCAGACTGGTTGCAGTTCACTGCCTGGCCATAGTTTTAACATTGTTTTAGATGGGTCAAGGGGGGGCGCTATTTACCTCTTGCCAGATCCATAACTTTGCAGCTAAAGTTGCAATTCCTGGTTGCTATGGTTATCTAGCTAAGGCTATGGTTATCTAGCTAAGGAAACTTTTAATAACAAACGATTTAAATGGAAGATTTCCGTTTGCATGAAATGATAGCTAGTTATCTAGCTAATGTTATAGTCTCCTCGATTTAACTTCTACAATTATAATGGGTGCCTGTGACACTTCGTATGAACAAATTCATATTCATGAGTTCATATTCACACATATTAACACCAGTTCATTATGTGTAAAGAATGCTGATATGAAATATGAAAACAACCAGTAGTCAATGTGCAAGCTTCCAATTTAATTTGATTTAAGATACTCTATTTGAGTTGGGGCAGTCTGTCCTTCAGTCGAGGCATGATGATCTCTCGCTACAAGTTTCACCTGTTCGTGTTGGCGTAACAAATGCTTGTGGAGTCAAGTGCAGTTGAGAGGCGCTTGTCTCCAGGGCACAGATTACACTTAACTGTTATATTTTTCTCTTTTCACGGATACAAATAAAAAAGGCTGTGATTGGAATACGGGACTGGAGCTGTCCCTGACGGGACAAATCAAAATCACCCATAATATTTCGGGATGTCCCGGACAATTCGGGACGGTTGGCAACCCTACTTGCACCTAACATATAACATATTTGAGTGTGCTAACATTAGCAATAACGTCAGCTAGTTCGAGGTGTATGCATAGGCTAACCATTAAATTAGCAGCACATTTCCCGTATTTAACAATGATTACACATGGAGTTATCCGAAAGTAATGCACGGGCATCATCTCGCAGTTTATTTATCTTTCTTTTGTCTGCCCCTGACTCCTGTTGTCTTTTTGAGGCCATTTTCGAAAAGCTGACCTAGCCTACTGTCAAAGTTCGTCAGGCCACTGAGATAGGAAAGGGCACCCACGGCAAGCTTGGGAAGTTGAGTGGGGGGGGGGGGGGGGGGCACCAGCGTAACTTTTTTTAAGCAATTAAATATATCTCTTGTTCTGCCTGTTTTGTGATATACATGCCTAAAAGGTCCCTAATATTTCTATACTGAAATAATATCGGCATTATAATTATTATAACTATGATGATTTTTCAGTTGCCTATTTTTTGGTGCCCCCACAGGAGTTGGTGCCCTACGCACAGCGCGTAGTGTGCGTTATGGGAGCGGCGGCACTGCTCCCAGCTGCATGTTAATCAGCTGCATTCAGGTCCCCAATCACACAAGCACATACACCTGTTCCACTCTCTCGCTTCACTCACCGGAATACTGATCACGTACACCTGTAGCCTCACTCAACTGCACCGCGTTTACATTCACCAGGTTCATAATCACCCACACCTGTCACAGCCCTTACATATACCTCACACTCCCTTCACTCAGGGGTCTGGTATCGCACTTCAACGGATACACAACCATTGGATTTCCCGCGACCTGGCTTTCCGAAGGATTACGTTCTCTTCAGTCATTGTTTGTTTCAGTTTAGTTCCTCGCCTTAGTTCCTGTTTTGGGTATAAACTTAGTTTTAGTTTAGTTAAGTGTCTAGCCGAGCGTGACTCGTGTTTTGTTTGCCGCAACGGCTTGTTCTTGTATAGTTTGTTCATTCAGAGGTTGCCTCTGCTTTATTGAGTTTGGCGATTAGATCGCGAGTGCCCAGCAGAGCTACGCGCCTGCGCCCCTCCGAGGGTGGAGACTGTGTTGTTGAGGATTCTCCCGCAGCCTCTCTGTGTTCGTATCAGCATCTCTGTGTCTGCAACCTGTTGTCTGTCCTGTGTGTTCCTGGCTGTCTCCGTTTGCAATAAACTCTGTTCCAATCATCCAATTCTCGAAGTCTGTTCGTTCCGTGACAGAGCCAAAGTCGACCGAGGAGGACACCACTGTTGGTTGAAAGCAATTCATATAAAATCGAGACTGGAATTTGCCAAAATGCATATTGACAAGCCACAGGGCTTCTGGGAGAATGTCCTTTGGACAGATGACACAAAACTGGAGCTTGTCAGTTTCAAGTTATTTCAGTGACCATTGTGGGTTTTTCTTTCTTTAACGGAAGGGTACCAACAATTTTGTCCACGTCTGTATATCTTTATATGCTATACTGTATATATGAACACATACATACACACAAACACATACTCATATGGCAACTGCCAGAACAACAAAAGACAACACATTACAACAAACATGCTGTTGAAAAAAGCTAAATTGATTTGAATGGAATATAGAGTAAATAAGGATACGACCGAGAAGCACTAATGAAAAAGTGAACTGTTTCCCTTTTGACAAAAACTACCAAGGGGACCATAACAGGTACAGTACAAACTGCCCACTTAGCATACGTCAAAGCGCTCACACTCAGACACCCCTGGTGATGTAGCTCTGCTATGGAGTGTGTTCTGTCTGACTAACCTTTTCTAGAACAATCTCTCACAGTCTGGGCAGACAGAGGCTGTGTCTCAGCATACCTGTTTCTCATGCCTCAGTGAGTGTTTCAAGCAACAAAGTTCCTCAACATTTAACCCTGGTCAAACAGGTTAAGTCCAGCTGTTTTACACTTGTATGTAAAAAGTGGTCAACCATGACTTCCTGTTTTACTGGGTTTTAAATATGAGGTGACACAGGCCAAATACCCTTAGTCATTCATCACTATGGGAACGACCCAATAACACAGTGACGATGTGCGACGAAAAGTTGTTGGGGAAACGGATATAAGAAAATCTCTAAACTGGGGGAGCTGTGGCGCAAGCAGCAGCCCCGACCATGAATGGGATTGAACGCCCACGGGGATTCCCGATCAGTCATTTTCTAAACCCATTTCCCACCTCTCCTCTCCGGCTCATTTCCTGTCAAAAGCTTCACTATCCTATCGGATTAAAGGCAAAAAGCCCCAAAAAATTTAAATAAAAAATCTCTAAAACAGTTGAAAATACCCATTTCCACTATCATGGCAATAATTAAGAAGTTTAAAGCGACAGGACATGTTAAGAATCAGCCAGGAAGAGGACGTGTGTGTACATTGACCCCACGCACCGTGAGGATGGTTTGACTGGCAAAAGAATCTCCGAGGTTCACAGCTGGAGAATTGCAGAGGTTAATTGAGTCTTGGGGTCAGAAAGTCTCCAAAACTACCATCAGAAGCCACCTACATCCCCACAAGTTGTTTGGGAAGGTTGCCAGAAAAAAGGCTCTGCTGTCAATCAGCAACAAACTAAAGTGCTTACAGTTTGCCAAATGTTACTGGGACTTTCAATGGGACCGGGTTAAATGGTGAGATGAGACCAAAACAGAGCTTTTGGGCAACAAACATCAAAGGTGAGTTTGGCATAGACAGAAAGATAGCCATACAGAAAAGCACCTTATACCCACTGTGAAGTTGTCACGTTCCTGCTGCGCTCCGCTCCGGCCACGCCCCCTTTAGCACTCACTCTCACTCATACTCCCAGCTGCATGTCATCAGAAGAGCAGAACAGAAGTACTGACAAATCAGAAAGAAAATCAGCTGTTACTCGGCTATTACCTGACCAATACCTTTCAAATTCGGTGATAGTATTGACAACTAATTTGTCCTTCGTTCTACCAGATATGATGAAACGGCATATGGTATTGCACCCGTGAGACAAGCGTGAGTAGAGTTTTGTTCGGTTATCTGGCGCTGCCCTCTATAGACAGATGTGACAGGTGGGGGCGCGAATGGACACGATGAACGGGAGATTTTCCCATTGCCATTGCACTAAAACAACCACACTCAAACAAATAAATATTGTATCAATTAGCCTATCAAGTATTGTATTGTATTAATTAGCCTGTTGTTAACTATTCATGCTAGTCGTAGTCGGAGATTACCGGGGAGACTTTTGTTTACTGCTCCAGGGCCGAAGTGTTCTATTTTCTAAACTCCGGGGTTATCTCCCTTCCCTTCAGTCTGCGGTTGATGAGCAAATGAATGGCAAATTGATTTTGCCCGAGGATTTAATCTCCACACTGGTTGCACAGAGTTCAACGTTACAGCAACATAACTTTGCTCCGGTCGCTACATCTGATCTATCCATCAACGTTCTGGCGCTCTCTCTCTCTTGCTCTGCCACACCCACCCTGTAACCTATGTGTTGCTCCATTATACATTATATATTATAGGAGCAAGACCATTATACAACACTGTATTAACATTAGATGGGGGACCGGGATGAAAATGTGACCTGGAATCAAATCATCGAAAATAGACCTGTCACGGTGCGCCCCACACTTTGAGAAACGCTGCCGTAGGGGGAAATTGACAGGGTGGTTTGAACATTAACGTGAAGTGGAGTTAACTTGCGGCCAACACCATTGTATTACAAACACTGACAACACACACACATAAAGGTACACCTGGCGATTCTCTCGCCTTTTATCTTTCACCTTAGTATGTAACTTATAAACACGTCGTTTTAAAGCGCTGCGGCCGTCCTTAAAAGATCTGTCAATAAACCAACTTCTGCATCATGTGAAGCAGACACGTTGACTTAGATATTTTAAATATGGAATGTTCAATGCCTTATCGTGCTGATGTGTCCGAGCCCGAGTATAATTTATAAATATTTGTCCGAACCCAGCCCGGCCCGTCGGAAGAGGTGAGGAGATATGAACATTTATTCAACCCCAATGATCAACAACTCCATCATCCGTCTTCCTCTCTCGGTTGCCATCGTTCACTGTGTATGTGGACAACAAGACCAGGTAAATAAACAAACGAACGACTTCCACACACAAAGACGTCATTCTCTAGGTCGTCTTCGACAAAAAACGTTACTCCACCTATTGTTCTGGCGGTGAATTGCTTAAAAAAACGGAGGAATGGTCTCAGATCCAATGCCATGTGTTCACTAACCTCATCACGCATTATAGAAGAAAACTCAGAGCTGTTATCTTGGCAAAGAGAGGCTGCAAAAAAATATGAATTGAAGGGGTGCCAATAATTGTGGCACACATATTTTTGTGAAAAATATTTTTTTCACGATGAGAATTTAATGTTTCTGTTTAATGTTAATATTTTGAATGAAAGATCATGAGGATAAACAATAAAGATTTTTTTTTCGCATCTCGTTTTGCTTATTTTTACTAAAGGGTGCCAATAATTCTGGAGGGCACTATAGGTGGGAGGTAACAGGTAACTTTTAAAACGACACATCTGAGCTTTTGACTTCTGATTGAGAAAGTTGTAAGGGTATCTACAACAAAGGGGACAAGGCATAGCAACATTAATACATAGGAGTTGTGGAATACATGGAAATATTGAGTAGTAGTGAATTTTAGAAGACGTCCACATGAGCTGCTCTCATAGCTGCACCCAGAGGTCTTTATGCAACATAGTGTTTGAAATACTTTGACTGTTCACAGAATTCATAATCTTGACAGTCAAAATAAATAGTGTTTTTTGGCCTACCAAAACACCCGGCCTACCAACTCCAATACTTTTTGTTATAACTATGAAAAAAGTAATTACTGCGATAGGCTTATCTAAACTATGCATCAATATGCTTGACAGTCAAAAGAAAACAGTGACCATCCAGTTAGTGTATTTCCAAACTGCTTTGTTCCACGTGAGAACTCATCACCACAACCGTATATATGGTAGCGCCCTCTACTGGTGTGGTGTATTAAGTACGGTGTAGGGGAGCATGGGGCAAGTTGGCACACAGTGCCAGTAGCCATAGACATATATATATATATATACATGTCAAGACTTCTGGGTGCAGCTATGTGAGCAGCTCTTGTGGACGTCTTCTAAAATTCACTACTAGTGTTTATCGCCTCCCCTCAATCACAAACCTTCCATTTTTTCCTGGTGCTGTTGTGTCTGATTTGTAGGTTTGTGATAGAGAAAACACTCATCTTTTCTGATCTGAATAAAAGATCCTGTCTGAGTTTATTAATTCATTTGTCATAATTTGCATTATACAATTCATCCAAACACCAAGGTATTTAATACTCTCGGACGGCCAGCAAAATTCACTGTCATCTTTTGATTGTTTTACCGTTATTATCCAGTGCTTCAGTTTTATTAACATTTATTTCAAAAAATCATAAGACCTTTTTGTGACACCCCACAGAAGCAACAGCTTACATTTAATCAAGGTCACTCATGACATGAGCACACCTTTCTCTCTTTTCCCCTTCCAAAGTAAAAATATGGCATAACTAAATACAAATATTTTTTTCACTCTGAGTATTTACATTTCCAACTATTCTATGATGAGAGGTGATAGGAGTGTGTAATTTGATGCTTTAAATCAGTCTGCACTTGAACTTTCAGCCAAAAGTAGCAGACATGCGGGCTGGAGCAAGTTGTCACACGTATCGTGTTCACTATTCAAAGGCACAGTAGGTTTTCTCCTCTGAATTTGAGATTCAACTGACAAGTCACTTGGTTAGCATTTACTTTATTGGTTCATTTGACAACCCCCCCTATCTATGTGGGCAGATAAAGAGAAAGCCAGTAAAGAGAAGGTAAAAGGTGTCTAGGTTGAGTTAGTAATGTTTAATGTTTTCTTTCCCTATGCTGAGGACTCATCATCAGAAGAGAATGGATGTTTTAGCCTAGTCTAGTTGTCAATATTTTTAGCCAGCCAATCGTGACTTAAATGTGTGAGATGGAACAATGCATAGGTTTAGATTTGGTCTACCAGGCAGCAAACTATGGTTTGCCAGCATTCATTTTACTGGCTGGCATGATGTACCATATTTTTTTCCCACTTAGTTCACTTAAGGTGTTCAGTTTTGAATATGAAAAAAATTAATAATAATAATATATACACACACACACAATTAACTATGTTTTTTTATTTTTTCAAAATCCAGTGTGACATACCCATTGTCAGGGCCGACATGCACGATGCCTGGGCCTGGGCCAAAACTATAGGCTCTTTTCTGCTGCATGAACTCACAGGCCGTTTCAGGGGGGCTGACGCCGCACCTGTAGGACCTCTTCCAGGGCTATTTTTCAGGGGCAAAATAAGTACCTACTCTGGGGTAGGTACTGCTGTTCTGCCCTGAAACTGCTGGATGGCGCTTGCACTGATGGCAACGCTTTCTGATATTTGTGTTTCTCTGGGTCCTTCACAAACTAGTTTTTACGCCCTTACAAATTTTGGAAAGGGTATCTCCCTTACGTTCCACCTTCTTGCGCGAGCTCTGACTGTAGAGAGAACTTTCATGTGTCGACTGCCCTCTCAGTGTTTCCAGATGCACGATAATTATCCTCCAAAGACGATAATTTTGAGCATTTGGTACGATACTTCGCCATTTCCAATCTGGCAACACTGAGCACCTTGCCGCTTCCACTAGTTGCATTGTTTACAACAGCACATGACATCTGCATGTGGAAAAGATGTCAAAACCTCGTCGCGGGGGGAGGGGTCGGGGTCATGTGTATGCTATACACTACCACGCCCCCCTCCCCAGCGAAGAAGTGTCCTCTTTTTCACAAACTCAAATATGGTCACCCTATATGTTAAAGTAAACACAACTTCAGGAAGGCTCTGTGAATCACAAAACCAAAAAGCGGATAAGAGAACAACTAGATTTAATGATGCACACATTTGTCATATTGTATTAGCTAGAACTGTCACTGTGTTGAGAATCTTGAATACCTTGGAATGGATACCATTTCCAAAATGCTCCAAGGTCTGAGTCTCTTGGACAATGAGGATGCACAAGGTGGACAGACTTCAGAATTTTAGACTAATTATACTTCAAGGTCAAAGTGTTCCATCACCTATCAAAGTAACTAGTAAAAGGATGCTATAGTGACTGAATGGCAGGCCTGCACTTTGAGCTGCATTCTTTTGCATGAAAGGTGCTATATAAATAAAGTTTTATTATTATTATTATTATTATCTAAGGCTAATAGAGGAACAATAAAGGTCTAAATCTTGTTTTTTGCTAAATGGAGCTGAGAACTTTTTTAATACATACCATCTCCTTTATGGTTGTACTCTTGTATTAAGTGGAGACTGTTGCACAGATTTCTTGTATGCAACATATTTTAAAGGAGGGGCAAGGGGGTGGGGGGTGTAATTAAGGTCTGACTTTGAAGGTCGGTGATAACGGTCAATAGTAATTTTAGAGGAACTCTACAAGAGCATTTTAGAGGGAAATCTACAAGAGCTACAAGAGTGTAACATTACATTTATTTGATCTGTAGTCTTTAGGCCAACCAAAAATAGTCAACAGCTATACTTTTAACAGAATGGTGTTGGAGAAGGTATAGGTCTAACAACGGGTTAAGACTATGTCTCTTTGTTTGTTTGCCATAAATTTTTTTAACCAATTTTAGGCCTAACCTAATTTGCATTATCGCCTCCAATGTCAACCCCCTTCAAAATAAGTACATTTGGACTCAAGGCTTACAGCTACTTCATTGGTAAGAAATAACTTCACTCCAGATGGTGCCAACGCGTAACCCGTATAAAATTAACTGTGTAAACGCAAAATATGGTCCTTGATAAACACGACAACTTACAAATCGTTATTGGTGTCCCAACCAAAATGGAGTACACGGTGTCGAATTTCCACATTCACCAACATGGCAGTCGTACATGGCTCGCTTTACTCAAATCACGTGGCAGCGCCCTCCCCGGGGAGCACTTCCGGTGGCGTTTCCTGTGTTTGTAAACTGAGAAAGGCTGGAACTCGGGCGACGGCATAAAAAATACAACGGTTTTACATCAAAGGTAAGACCATCGACTCATTTTCTGTAGTTCTTACATTGCATATTTTTTGAACTATGAAAGTTACTCCTACATATTGATGAAATAGATAGGACCTGTATTTTAGAAAAGACCCCGATCCCCCACGACTCGTAGACAAGGGGAGGGGGTGTACGCAGCGACGAGCGTCTTTATCGGGAGATCTACGTTATTTCACTTCCACAGTGATATTGGTTTGATTCTCATTTTGGTCGCTGTTAGTGTGATTGTATTTACGTTTGCCAATCATAGATATTTAAAAATGTGCTGCATGATCTGGCATTAAAATGGATTGCGATTTAGATCCGATATGGATGTGTGATTTATGCGTGGGAGCAAGGGTGGCTAGCTAGTATGGCTAGTACATCTAGCTAGCCAGCTCCCCTACGTTTGAACCGCTAGCCTTTTGACGTTGGAAATGCTAACGCTCGCTAGCTGATATTCCTCTTCTCTGAATGCAGGTTTCCTTCACAATGACGGAGTAACGTTAGACAACTCTGGATCGAGTAGGATATGTATATGAACACATACGTATATCTGAGATCGGTAATCCATCATATCTATCATTTTATTTAATTTGTATACGTTTTGACGAACGTGGCATCGATTTTTTTTTTTACCAGGCGAAATCATCTTTGAGCTAGTCGGCTAATGGCCTGTCAGCAAGTTAGCTATGCTAGCTAGCTAACTTGGGATAGCTAATATTAGCCGTCTGCCCTTCCTAATAGGAAAATTACGGTCTATACACAACCGAAGAAAAACAAGGAATTTACTGTGTATTACTTCGAAATTGTGTTGAATTACGAGAGGTAGGTTTTATAGATTTGCATTTCAGGGACTTTACGCAAATTGTTGAAACGAATAAAAAGGTGAAGTCTTTGGGTGTAGATAACGTAATGTGAACAGAAGGCCTTTTGCATGAATTAGACCTTGGTGAATTTTCCATGGAGTAACGTTAGCCTACGTGAGATAAAAATTCGCAGAATTTAACAATGTTAAGTTACTCCATGGTAAAAACAGCAATTGTATCATCTTTGCAGATATAATGGCCTTGAAACTTTGATGCATGTATTATTTGGCTTTGTAGTTGCAGATGAAATGTTTCCTTGTTTATCAAAGAATAACCCGAGGTCATTGAGATAAGGCTGCTACACACTGCCAGTGGCTGTTCTTGTTGCCAACTATGACATGGGTCCCTTTTCTGTAAAGAATATTGATAATTTAGAGAACAAAATTATAATTGTCTTTTTTTTTTTTAGATACACTGAGAATTGGGTTTTCATTTTTTGGGTGCAACATGATAACACTATTTTTTAAAAGTGGAGCTCCATCTAGTTCTGTTAACGTGAGTGATGTCCCTTACTTGTCTCTGTCATCACTAACACTCAGGATTTTACAGGATTTTGGTACCAGATGATTGAAGTGGGTGTGGCCATTTGACAAACAGTCCATCCTGAGTGACGGCTCCTTCAACCACCTTGTCCCCACCCCTTTCCCCACCCTCTCGCACCCGGTGTCCACTGCGATGTCTCACCTGCCTAGCAGCTCAGTCCGTGACCATATGAAATGGGTCTGTCCTCAACTGTCCACAAACTATGTAAATGAATTGCAGTGACGCATCGAAATACTTTCAATATACATCATACCTTTGCTATATATACTACATTAGTTAATAATTTGTGCCATACTAAATGCATTTTGAACCCATAAATCTCTACCTAAGGACCCCTTATTTTTGTCATTTCTTAATGTTAATTACTTTAAACCACCCAAAAAAAATCAGCACATTTCTCTTGAGTAAATCTCTAGTATCCTCATCTCAATGGCTCGCTTGATGGTAAAGGTTGTCTTGGCTGAATTCTACCCCTTATGTGACTTCCTTTAGGCCGGGTTGCTTGGCTGTGAAGCAGTTCTCTCCAGCATGGCTCTAATGCAGGCTAGCTCCATGGCCGGTCCCAAGAAGATGATGGCACCATTGGGTCCTTCCCCTGGGCATCACGGCCCGGGACAGAGGGATATTCAGGACCGTGGACCTCAGGGTCCCATGGTTCTGCCACCTGGAATGAACTGTCCGCCACTGGTTAGGAAAACTCTGGGCTTCTTGGGAAGAACAAAAATGAGATGGGCTTTGATGGTTGAACTCTGATAACGTTGCTCACATGGAGAGACAGGGAGAAGTTGAAATCGTCATTCCTTCTAGGCAACCCAGTTATGGTTATGTCAGTGCTTTTGAAGTGTAGCGGCCCCCTTTAAAAATGCCGAATGGACTCTATTCTTAAAATCGTTTATAGGAGACATGTAGGTAGAGGTAGTAAGATTGACATCACTTGAACTGTGGGAGTGGTAGCTTTGAAAAGTACATTTTAACTTGCATTTAAAAACAAAATAAATGTATTGGTAATGTGTATTTTGTACACTTACTCTGATGTGATGGTGGTAACCTTGTCATGTTAATTCTAGAAAAGAAGTTATTTATACTCAGCTTGAGAGAAAGGGAGATCTTGCTCTTTATTTAGATTGCAGTCATATTCTGCTTGTGCTTTACTGTTTTCTATTCTAGACTCAATCTTCAAATAGAAAATGTACTTTGTGAAATGTACAAATGGTGGTGGGCAGCAGACAATCCATAAGGGTGTGTGTGCGTGTGTTTTTGTGTGTGTGTGTGCGTGCGCTTGTGTGTGTGTGTGCGTGCATATCTGTGTGTGTGTGTGTGTTTGCTCGAATGCCTCACAGCTCCTCCGGAAAGACGGAGAGTTCTCTGCTCCCCGTCTGTTGGATGAGAAGGAAATGAGAGCCAATGAGGACATGCAGCTGAAAAAGAAGAACAGGAAGTCGGGAACACCCTGTAAAGTGAGGGAGCAGGAGGGGAGGGGAGGGAAGGTCAGTGTTTTTCTCTGTTTGACCAGCAGAGAGAATAACATTCTTTGTGTGTGTGTCTGTGTGTGTACGCGTATGCGCGTGCCCCACCATGCCTGCCTTCCAGACTCTGTGTGCCCCTGTGTGAGTGGGGGAGGTGGTAGTTTGGGAGCGTAGGGGGAGGGGGTGGGGGTGGGGCTCTTTGAAAAGGAAAGGGAGGGGAGGAACGGAAGCACAATAACTGTTATTGTGTGTTTGAGGAGGAGCACTCGCATGCAATGCCAGTGGAGCTAAGTGTTTAAGTTAACCAAATGTTTGTCTTATGTTCCACGATTGTGCTATTTTAGAATTTCACTCATCTGTGAAGACATTTGCAACCAAAACAAAAAATATTTTTTGGGGGGTTTGTCACAGGAATAGCATTTTAGACCACAGTCTCTATATGTCACAAATGTATTGCCATTTGGCATTCAGCTACACATACAGAATAATACGTTTAAAACACGTTTTGTTATGGGGAGCACTTAAGTACATAGAATGTCAGTAGAGATAAAACTGTGTTAATTATCTTAGTTTAATGAAGTCATTCATTTTAGATGCCATTATGCGACCTAATGTGGTCCCACAGGTTGTGTAAATGCATTCTTGGCATGGCAGTCGATTAGAATACTGGCACCCTGCTGAGGCCAGGGACTTACTGCATCCATATTTTACATTCTGCTTTTAAATATTCATGCAAACATTCAAGGCTCTGTAAATCTGTGACTATTTAATTGTCAAGAATTGGTGAGAAAAAAAAACCCTGTAAAGCTTTTATGGCCTGCATAATTACTATATGGGTCGTTGCAGTGACAATATGCATCCAAGATTCAGAATTAACCAGCAAAATATTGGCTTAACCTTAAACAACAACCACAGAAGGCACCATCAGTATTGGGATATCTGAGGAGCAAATTTTTTCCCCCCATTATTACATGAGTGCATGTTCAGTTTTGTAAGCTCTTTGCCACAATTCCTTACAGCTAATATACTGTCCGCTGTGGTCAGGTACACTGATCTAGCTGAAAGAGAGTGTGCGGCTGGAGACTAAGAGTTTATGTTTGTGAAACAGGATTCTGCACCACCACAGAAACCGGGTCTGTAATATTCACAGACCAGTGTATCTCATTTACTTTGTTTGTATTGATGGTTGGATGCTTGTTCAGTAGTATTTGTGTGTTTTGTATACGGCTGATGGTCCTCTTGTGTCCTTGCGTGCTCAGGTGGTGGTGGTGGACGAGAATGGGAATTGTCCACTGTCCAAAGTGCAGAAGAACTTCATCTGCGATCATTGTTATGGAGCCTTCAGGAGTGGCTACCACCTGAAAAGACACATTCTCATCCACACTGGTATGTCTAACCATAGGTGTAAATATGTATTTGACACCCTTAAGCCAGACTCAATTTCAGAATGTAGATTCTGAACTAAATTTGGTTCTTCTCGTTTTAGGAGAGAAGCCGTTTGCTTGTGCCATATGTGACATGCGGTTCATCCAGCGTTACCACTTGGAGAGACACAGCCTCACTCACACGGGTATGCCTTCTCTCACCAGTTAGGCCACTTATCATGACAACATGCAAAAATGCTTCGCTGAGTCACCAATTCTTTGAACATGAATTAGTTCAGTGATGATTGTAGAAATTCTAAATTTTAAGAAAAGTTTGACGTTTTTAAAATTGGGAATGATTTGTCTATGTAAAAACAAACAAAAAAAAAACCCAAAAATATATATTTAATTTTTTTTTTACATGATTAGAATTCAGACAAAAATGGGATATGCTGGAAAGAAATGGTATTACACAATGGCATCTGAACAAATCAAAAAGGCAATTGGGCGTTTTAAGATGGGTCAACTAGATTTAGCAGATGACAAACATGACCATAAATTGAAATTGCTTATGAAAAAGTGAAAGGAATGCATTTTGTGGAAAGTTATACTCTGTAAGATGACTTGCATTTTAACATTATTTTTTTTTCCACTAGGACTTTTAATTAATATCCTTGCCATTAGTCCGTTATTTAGCATAGAATTTTAGTTTGTTAAAGGAATGTATTCATAGCAAGTCAGAACTAAGAGATTATTGCATCTGTCATACTACTGGTAGACTGGCTAAACCTCTTTTTTTTTTTTTTTTTTTTTCCCCCCAAAGTTTTTAACACTTTTGTATAGTTTCGTGGAATTTAACTTGGGTCCATTTGCGCCGTGGCTGTGCTCACATTAACGTTTGACTGACTTCTGCCTCAACACATACTGCAGTAGTGCATTTAACCACAGCCTGCAAGTGAACCCACATTCGCCTTCTACTCTTGCATACTATACCTGTTTCTGCTCTGTGTAGACCCTCACTAAAGCTGGTGCTCTGTGCGTTTAGGGGTGAAGCCGTATGCTTGTTCCATGTGCGACATGCGGTTTTTCCAACGTTACCACTTGGAGAGACACAACCTCAAACATACGGGTATGTGTCCTCCCTTAAAAGGCTAATAGGAAAAGTGTTCTTTAGTAGGGGTTGTACTGAACCCCTAACAGTTAATGATGTATGCTGAATGTAGATAAACCGGTGCTTAATATACATTTTTTTTTTTTTTTTTTTTTTTTATCCTAACAAAAACTTTTAAAAAGTTGAATTTTAAAAACAGCTTTTGAAATCTTTGTTAGGATTTAAGTTACAGAAAGTGCTCTTGTTATGTCCAGTCATTACAAGCAGTATCATAGTGAAATATTTTGGGTTGATGTGTTTTTTTTTTTGGCATCGATTTAGATAATTTAATCTAGTTTTGATGGTAGATAACACCCAGCAGTAATGGATGTGACTGGTAGCTTCTTTCAACCAGACCAAAAACAGTGAGTGTCTACACAGAGGGGAAATCCCAGTTGGATGAACAGGCCAGGTGTCTTTCAGCTTAACTTGTTTTAAAAGCACTTGAAATTTTGAAATTCGCAAGTGACTGGATCTGGTCATGGATATACAGCTTTGTTAGCCGTATATAGTTGTGCCATTCAGCTCTGCAAAAGCGCTCACTGCTTTACAGCAAATGGCTAATACAAGTTTAACAGTTTTTATCAGGAATGACTGATCAGTTGGCGAAGAACCTGTAGCTAATAATTTTTGCTCTGCGTTTAGGGGTGAAACCGTATGCTTGCACCATGTGTGACATGCGGTTTTTCCAACGTTACCACCTTCAGAGACACAGCCTCATCCATACGGGTATGAGCCCTCTTTCCTTACCCCCTTGCACTGATGCAACCGGCTGCACAGATGCTATGCTTCTATCAAGCCCTTCCATACCCACCCTCCCCCCGCATTTTGTTCTTTTTGTGTTCGTTCAGTCACCCGCTGATTGAATGTAGTCAAGTGACATTTTGTCTTTCCTTTACTCCTTACTTCCATTCTTTGAATAATTTTTTTTGCTTCTGCAGAATGACAGTTCTGGCAAATTGCTGCTTTTCTCTGCTTTCTCCTCTAATCCTGACGCTTTTGCGGTTAGCTAATTGCCAGGTTAGACGTACCCAGCATGGCATCAGCTCGCACACTTGCTGTTCACTTGTACGCACACTAAAATAGTCCTTTATCAAGCCCGTTAACTTGCAGCAAAATATAGCAATTTTCTTTGGCTGCCACCAGATTTTGGGCTGGTCTAAAAATCTCATTCCCACAAGCCAACATCTTGCAGAGTATAACTTCACTTTGAGTGTCTCCTGCTTCTGCTTCTTCACTCACAAAACTCATCCCATGGCATGTGACTTTCAGGCGCTTATGGAAACTGCATAAATGCGCCCCTTCCAAAGATGTGGGTGTTTAATCTCAGTGCAGTATTTTTTTGTTCTGTCTTTATTTCTTTGCTTACCCATACTGCTAGCTAATGTGTTGATGCTTTGTACATTTACTTTGTACATTTAGGGGTGAAGCCCTACGCTTGTTCCATGTGTGACAGGCGGTTTTTCCAACGTTACCACCTGCAGAGACACAGCCTCACTCATACGGGTATGAGTCCGTCAGTCTTACCCCACGCATCGTTGCAAATAAACAACCCACACAGACGCCACACCAGAGCTCTGTTGCCCACTTCGGACTTTTTTCCCGATTTGCACCAAACATGGTGTGAAGTTGCAGTTATATAAGACAGTACTGCATTTAGGTCTGCAGTAAAGCATCTAGGCTTGCTGTTTTTTTTTGCCAGATGTAGGGCATAAACATGATCAAAGCATGACAATTGGCCTTAAACCAAGACTATTGGTTGCCAGCACTTTTTTCTTATTTGAATTTTTTGGGGAGTTTTCCCTGCAAAGTTACCATGAACTTGGTTCTAAGTCATTTTTTTTTTCTTTTATTGGACATTGTGACGAAGTGGCAACACTGTCTTGACAGTCAACACCTAGCCTAAATTGTATGACTGCAGCAAACTCGAGTTTGGATTTGGTTATTCAAAATGCATTATAAAAAAAAAAAACACATTGTGGCTTTGACAACACTGATAAATCAGTAAAGCTAATATGATTGATTATTTTGGTGCTTTGTGCGTTTAGGGGTGAAGCCCTACGCTTGTACCATGTGTGAAATGAGGTTTTTCCAACGTTACCATCTCCAGAGACACAGCCTCACCCACACGGGTATGAGCACACTCATCTTAACCCTCTCACTCGAGACGTCTTGCTTAAGTTGCTGGACTTTTGTCACCACTGTTGCACAGCCTGATCTTCATAAATCAGTTTAATATTTCATCTCTAAATTAATTTTTAATACTGATTTTTTTTATGTCCCCACACAATTTATTTTTCTCATAGCATTTTTGTGCATGCACAGAATTAAGCAGGCTTTCTGATTTTTTTTTTTTTGTACGTGGTCATCTCACTATTCGTTGAAGGCGATTTTGAATGACATTTCATTCATTCATGAAGTTGCATAGGTAACTTGTTGAGTCAACCCGTAGTATGACTGCATCAAACTCGAGTTTGGTTTTGATAACTCAAAACAGAATTATAAGAACGCACACTGTGGCACTGACAACACTTACAAATCAGTAAATCTAATATCATTTATTAATTTGGTGCTCTGTGCGTTTAGGGGTGAAGCCCTACGCTTGTACCATGTGTGATAGGCGGTTTTTCCGACGTTACCAACTGCAGAGACACAGCCTCACCCACACGGGTACGATTACACTCATCTTAACCCTCCCACTCGAAACATCCTGCATTAGTTAATTGACGTTTGTCACCACTGTTACACAACCTGATCTTCACAGACGAGTTTAATATTTTATATCCAAGTTGTGTTAACAAGGATTTTTTTTTTTGTTCCCACTATTTTTTTTCTATAGCATTTTGTGCATGTTTAGAATTTAAGCAGGCTTTTTCAAATTATGTGTACAAGGTAATCTCATTGTACGCAGAAAAAGATTTTGTTTAACATTTCCCTCATTGATGAATTTGCCTAGTTAAGTAGTGAAGTCAACCCGTAGCATGACTGCATCAAACTCTAACTTGGATTTTGCAACTCAAAACAGAATGTTATAAGAAGTCACACTGTGGCATTGACAACACTGACAAATCAGTGAAGCTAATATCATTCATTAATTTGGTGCTTTGTGCGTTTAGGGGTGAAGCCCTACGCTTGTACCATGTGTGATAGGCGGTTTTTCGGACGTTACCAACTGCAGAGACACAGCCTCACCCACACGGGTACGATTACACTCATCTTAACCTTCTCACTTCGAAACTTCCTGCATTAGTTGCTGGACTTTTCCCGCTTCTGTCTGATCTTTACAGACAAGTTTAATATTTCATCATTATTTTTTTTAACACTGTGTTATGTCCCCACAAAAGTTTATTTCCTTAGCATTTATGTACTTGCACAGAATCAAGTAGGCTTTCTTTTGTATATATTAAGGGTATCTCATTGTACACCAGAGACGTTTTTTGAATATTTCCCTTATTAATAAGATTGCCTAGTTAGCTAGTTGAGTCAACATGTAGTATAATTGTATGACTACTGCAAACTCGAGTTTGGATTTGGTAACTCAAAACAGAATGTTACAAAAAGGCACACTGTGGCATTGACAACACTGACATATCAGTAACGCTAATATGATTGATTATTTTGGTGCTTTGTGCGTTTAGGGGTGAAGCCCTACGCTTGTACCATGTGTGAAATGAGGTTTTTCCAACGTTACCATCTCCAGAGACACAGCCTCACCCACACGGGTACGAGCACACTCATCACAACCCTCTCACTCGAGACGTCTTGCCCAAGTTGCTAGGCTTTTGTCACCACTGTTACACTGTCTGATTTTCATAGATCAGTTGACTATTTCATCACTAAAATCAGTGTTTAAAAAAGATATTTTTTTTTGTCCCCACAGTTTTTCCTCATAGCATTTTTGTGCATGCACAGAATTAAACAGCCTTCCTGAAATTTTATGTATGAGGTCATCTTACTGTACGCCGAAGAAGATTTTGATTTACAACTCACTCAGGAAGTTGTTTAGTTAGCTTGTTGAGTCAACCCGTAGCATGACTGCATCAAACTCGAGTTTGGATTTGCTAACTCAAAACAATATTATAAGAAGGCACACTGTGGCATTGACGACACTGACAAATCAGTGAAGCTAATATCATTCATTAATTTGGTGCTTTGTGCGTTTAGGGGTGAAGCCCTACGCTTGTACCATGTGTGATAGGCGGTTTTTCCGACGTTACCAACTGCAGAGACACAGCCTCACCCACACGGGTACGATTACACTCATCTTAACCCTCCCACTCGAAACATTCTGTATACGTTTCTGGACTTTTGACACCACTGTTACACAACCTGATCTTCACAGATTAGTTTAATATTTCATCTGTACATTTATTGTGTTTAACACCTGTAGTATGACTGCATCAAGCTCAAGTTTAGACGTGGTTACTCAAAGCAGAATATTATAAGAAGTCACACTGTGGCATTGACAATACTGACAGATATATCAGTAAAGCTAATATCATTTATTAATTTTGGTGCTTTGTGCGTTTAGGGGTGAAGCCCTACGCTTGTACCATATGTGATAGGCGGTTTTACGGACGTTTCCAACTGCAGAGACACAGCCTCACCCACACGGGTACGAGCACACTCATCTTAACCTTCTCATTCAAAACATCCTGCACAAGTTGCTGGGTTTTTCTTGCAGCTGTTACACAGTCTGATATTCACAGAGCATTTCAATATTTCATCACAATTTCGTTTTTAAATGCTGAATTTTTTTTTTTTCCCCACGTTTTGTACCCCTATAGAATTTCTGTGCATGCACAGAATCCAGCAGGCTTTCTTAAATTTGGTATAAACCATGGTTATCTGGCTGTACACAGAAGACATTGGTTGACATTTCCCTCATTCACGAGGTTGCCTAGCTTATTCAGCGTGTTGAGTCAACATGTAGTTGGATTGTATGATTGCAGCATGTTTTAAGTTTGGATTTGGCAACTTTAAATATTGAAAAAAAAAACAGGCATTGATATCACTGACAAACCAGTAACGCTGAATATCATTTATTATTTTGGTGCTTTGTGCGTTTAGGGGTGAAGCCCTACGCTTGTACCATGTGTGATATGAGGTTTTTCCAACGTTACCAACTGCAGAGACACAGCCTCACCCACACGGGTATGAGCACACTCATCTTAACACTCATTCAAAGCATCCTGCATTAGTTGCTGGACTTTTCTCACCTCCGTCACAGTCTGATCTCTACAGATCACTTGTGTTTTAATACAAGATTTTTTCTTTCAACTATAAGGTCACTATTGTGTTTTAATACTAAATTATGAATATTAGAGATTAATTACTTATTTTTTCATTGAAGTTATGTGCATGCACAGAAGTAAGCAGTGTTACTGATATTCTCTGCACACAGAGATCATCTCCCTGTATGCTGAATGTTGGTTGACATTTCCCTCGTTCATGTGTTTACTAGTTGGCTAGTTCATTCAGCTTTCTGTTAACACATACTATAATTGTATGACTACAGCAAACTCGAGTTTGTATTTGATAACTTAAAAAAAAATATTTTAAAGTCAGAGTGGCTTTGACAAACCTGACGAATCAGTAAACCTAATATCATTCATTATTTTGGTGCTCTGTGCGTTTAGGGGTGAAGCCCTACGCTTGTACCATGTGTGAAATGAGGTTTTTCCAACGTTACCATCTCCAGAGACACAGCCTCACCCACACGGGTACGAGCACACTCATCTTAACCCTCTCAGTCAAAATATTCCGCAGAATTTGCTGGACTTTTGTCACCATCGTTACAGTCTGGTCTTGACCGATTAGTTTTGTAGTGTAGCACTAAAATAATAATTGTATTTATTATGATTTTTTTTTTTTGTCCACTTTTTTTGTAATCGTAGTTTTGTGCATGCACAGAATCTAGTAGGCTTTCTTAAATTCTGTTTGCAATCAGGTCACAATAGTGTGCTGAAGAGGAATTTGGTTAAAGTTTCCCTCTTTCATAAGGTCTAGTCAGGATATCAGAAAGTGTAGTAGTTAGTGTAGCAGTTAAATTAAGTACACGCATGCAAAGTGCACATGACGTGTTAGTGAAAATGAATGCACATCTGGCTAAGAGATTAGTTTTGTAGCACAAATTGGTAAGTCGTTGGCTAGGTCCGCTAATAGCTGTGTTTACGTGTGTACTTGCTTTGTTTTTTTGCCCTCTAACATAATTACGGGGTGTACTCTAGACCAACTCGATTTGAAGCTCTTTGAAGAACGTATTGTTTTGATTTTAGCTTAGAGGATTGAGACACTAAATTGGACAGGGCATACAAATCTTCCAGCAAAGACAAATTAAACGTTTGAGGTCTAGGAGTTCATGTTTAGATTATATAGCCGTCTGCATTTCCAGTTTTGGCCAGTCCACCATTCAATTTTGCCTTCCAAACCTGCTTAGAACTGAAGCCTGTTTTTAACCTAGGGGTACAATGATTTGAGAAAAGGCCATTAAATGGGAAATTTTATGTTAAATGATTGGGGGAAAATGCTTATGTTATGTGGCAGTAATAAGTGTTGGGACTCCAAAAATTGTTAACCTTAGGGGATGTTGAAGACGTGTACAGCTGACATATTGGTACTCTGTGCGTTTAGGGGTGAAGCCGTACGCTTGTACCATGTGTGACATGAGGTTTTTTCACCGTTACCATCTGCAGAGACACAGCCTCACTCATACTGGTATGTGTCTTCTCACTTTAACCCCCCTAATGAAAGATTGGCCAAAGCAGCGCTGCTGTTGAAAGTCTGTTGTCACCCTCTCCCCTAAACAATTTTGTCTTCACTTTTAATGTCATTGACCATTGTAATTTGAGCATGCCTGTGAAGAAATTAGTTTGTGTGTTTACAGATAGGTAGTTCAGTTTATCATGTTCTTGCTTTTCACATCGTTTAGCATTGAGTTTGGTACTTTGTTGGGAGAGAAGAATGTATCTATGTATAGTTACCACTCCTCAGAACTGGCCTATAATATTTACAAAACATATTTAGCTAAATATGACCACACCCTGTCTTCCATGTGCATTTCAAGATTAGACTGCCATTTACTAGCTAGTCTCTTAAGTTTCTCTGTTTTGTACATAATTTTCTTTTTCTTTTCAAGCCAGATCACAAATTTCCATTTCATAAACTCAAAAGCTAGTCATTGTCAGAAATCGTAGCTTCGAGGGAAAAGTAGGATTTTATATAACCACCCTTTAGTTAGGTATCAGTGTACTGACAATAGCCAGTCTTTACATGGATGCTGCATTAGTATCTTGAAATGTAATTATTTACATTTAGTCATTTAGCAGACGCTTTTATCCAAAGCGACGTACAAGGGAGAGAACAATCAAGCTACGAGCAATAGAGACCTAGTGTAACAATAAATACTATTTTACATAAGAAATAGAAGAAGAAAAAATTATTTAAATGAATAATTATGCAGCAGTCACTTTTATAGTGTTAGCATCTCGGCAGCAGCTAGCCGAAAAGGTGCATAGGAGTTTGTGTTTACTATATTCTGCTTTGGATTCTGTAGGCTTTTTAGAAATGCATGGAGTGTGTAGGTCATTTAGAAATCATTAAAGTTGTCACATAGCTGCTGCAATTTCTTAAAAAAATCCATTGCACAGTCTAAAGACATAGCAAAAAGAAACTGACTAACAACAACATTTAGAAGCAGGTCTAAGCCTGTTGTGTCAAAATAGGCCATTGAGATATTTCAGTCAGCTATTAACAAACATAAGCTTATGTGTAGGAGCCAGAATGTAATTTGAAGTATAGGGGTAAGAGAAAGAACAAAGGCTAATATATTGGTGTTTTTTTGCGTTTAGGGGTGAAGCCCTACGCTTGTACCATGTGTGATATGAGGTTTTTCCAACGTTACCATCTGCAGAGACACAGTCTCACCCATACGGGTATGACTACACTCATTGAATCCTTCCTACAAGGACATTTTTAAATTTTAAGCATGAAAGCAACAAACTCGAGTTTGCATGACCATGTTGACAGATTGTAGACAGGCCACATAGACACATTCAGAACTGTTCCATTAGAAGGTAACTTATGACTAAATTGATATTAAATATCTTAACTCATGTAGGTTATTGGTAAATGTGGATTTATTTGATATGGTGTTTAGATTGGTGAACATTGTTTGTACAGCAATACTGCATTTAGCCCAACATCCCAAATAATCAAAACTGAGGAGACTAAATGTTTTTGCTAGAGTTAAAGCTTCTGAACAGGATGTGCCATTATATATGTCTATATTATTTTACTTTAAGATAGAGTTAATTAGACATATTAATTAGACAGATAGTGCAGCGCTCATTAGTAATAATCCTGAACTCATAATATTTGGTAGGAGATCACCTTTCTCATCTCTGCAGCTAGGCTCTGGTGCTGGGAAGGTCATTTCACCAGATCACCTTTTGTAGATCCAGTCATTTACAAGTCCTAAATCCTAAAGTGAGGCAGAAAGCTAAAAGAAACTGCCAGCTTGTATTAAAAGGCAGCGAAAGATGTATTGCTATTTTGTGGCAGAGCGTTTGCATAACCAAGACTTATGTGAGATGGAAAGGTCAGAGAGAAGTTTGGAGAGACATGAAGCAGAATCTTAGGAGCTGAAGCTGCATAGGATTTAGGGAAGATGGGAGAGATGTTTTCTTACACTGGTGCTCTGTGCGTTTAGGGGTGAAGCCCTACGCTTGTACCATGTGTGACATGAGGTTTTTCCAACGCCATCACCTCCAGAGACACAGCCTCACCCATACGGGTATGAGTTCTCTCCCTGTGATAAGAGGTCTTCTCTGTTTGTTAGGTGATCGTAGAATGGAACAGTTGGTGTTGTGCAAATTTAAGTGATAGGATTTTAAAAACGGCAAAAATGCTTAGCTGTATCAGATGACCTTTTATTAGTCTTTGGTAGACAACTTGCCACAACTTAATGCTGACCCAGTTGCCCCCTTGGTGTTTTTGCACATTCCACAAAAGATCCTGAAGCTACCCTGCTAGAGATGCTAACCCTTTATGTAGTTGTCGGGCTAATGCTATGAGCACTGAGAAACTGAGGTGGTGATTGCTGTGCATTTTTCTATGAAGTATTCCTTATTTATCATGTAATCGCTTTCTTTTTAACTTAATTAGCTTTCTTTACCAGAGAAAAAGGGCAGTCGTTGAAGTATGCACAGTTATCAACACAATAGTCATTAGTTGCTTAATAAGGGAAATGACAAATGTATGGTCTCTAGATCTCACCAGTTTGATATCCATTAGAGAGGAAATGCCACTCAAATGACCAGACATATCCACATGTTAGGAACAACAGGTTAGGAACCCCAAGGAAGTAAATCAGGAGCTAAGGGCAGTAGATCTAATTGTGTATTTTCACTGTAGTCTGAAGTATTTGGAGTTAAGTGTAATAACCTTTTTTTTTTGTTTGTTTTTACATTTAGATTTTAACCAATGCGTATCTGAATTGGCACCCAACCAGCAATCCCACTTAACATGCCAAAAATAAAAACAAATCTTGATTATTTAATGATCTGATTTTAATTTGACTAAGACAAGCAGGAAGATGTTTTCTTACATTGGTACTCTGTGCGTTTAGGGGTGAAGCCATACGCTTGTTCCATGTGTGACAAGCGGTTTTTCCAACGTTACCAGCTGCAGAAACACAGCCTCTCTCACACGGGTAGGAGTTTTCTTTTCTCTGTAACCATTCTTACTGACGACTCTCACTATTTTAGGCATGACTATTGTTTGTTACACCAGAAATTAGCCAATCCCTAGTGTTTGGACCTTCACATAGAACATTAAGATCCGTCAGTCAAGACGTTAAATGTGATTTGGTGAACAGTTCATTCTGATCGGCACGGGCAGCATTCCCCTAGAAGCGTTGTTGTGCTACAACCATTGTAACTGCAAAAGAGCGTGTTTCTCTCTCAGTCCAAACAATCAGCTGGCTGATGGTAGCACAGCAAATCTTTTTGAGAAGTGCTGCCCTGCCTATAGAAAGTGACCTCTTGTTTTTCCCCCTATAAACAATTCTGAGAAGTCAAACACCCTGTTCCCGATGCTAACCGTTAGTTCTTGGGTAGATATCTTGTGTGGCACTGTTCAACACGGCAATAAATTATACTCATGGAATTTATTTCAAAAGATGTTGCCACCTATGCGGGTAGATTGCTGTTGCGGATTTTAACAAAAGTAGCACATTGTGTATGTAGTTGGTCTGTTGTTATCTGGCCTCTAGGTTGTAGTAATTTATAACTTTTGGCAGGAAATAGGTGCCACAGAAATGTGTAAAAAAAAAAAAAAGCAGGTCTAGATTTTCCCTGAAAGTATAGGATTAAGGGCAAAAAGGCTAATTATGCATTATGCTGATGACTACAGTATATCTTGAAGACAAAGAGGTTGAGGGACAAAAGAGTTAATAAGAGTTAATAAGAGAGATTTAGCAAGATGTTACACTGCTTACCTTGGTACTCTGTGCGTTTAGGGGTGAAGCCCTACGCTTGTACCATGTGTGACAGGCGGTTTTTCCAACGTTACCAACTGCAGAGACACAGCCTCACCCACACGGGTAGGACCTCCCTCTCTGTGTTGTCGTCGTTGTTGTTGTTGTTTTTTTTTTTTCCTTAAGGCAAGGTATAAAGACTAATGAGTAAACAGTCAGGACTGCATCAAATTCGAGTTTGGGTTTAGAGTAAGCCAAATCCTAAATTTCATTCGGGATAAAGTATTTATCTAGCTAGCTAGCGAAGCACAAAGTCTTGCAGTAGACCAAACTCAAAATCAATTGGGCTGCGATTCAACACTGTTACAATATGGAATAGATTATCTTGAAATGATTCAGCCCAGATTCAGCACAACAATGTGATTTATAGGTTCTGGGGTAGGTTTGGAATCGTATTTCGATTAACATTAACTTGTTGGTGTTGAAAACCAAAGATAAAAAGAGACCAGGACTGATCACCATGTTACAAAAAAAAAAAAAAAACACGAATTCCCTCAATGTGGACTAAATGTGGCACAAAAAAACAACAATAATATATTGAACCAAATTAAATAAATATTTGATTGATATGAGCTTTTTTTCTTCCTCTATTCTTTGGCAAAAAAAAAATATATATATATATAGACATTAGATTACAAAGTTTAAATGATAAAGCAAAATATTTAATATGCTTATGCTGGTGCTTTGTGCGTTTAGGGGTGAAGCCCTACGCTTGTACCATGTGTGACAGGCGGTTTTTCCAACGTTACCATCTCCAGAGACACAGCCTCACCCACACGGGTATGAGCACATGTTCACAAAATGTCTCTCGGTGGCCCTTGCACACCACGTCCAAGTTTGTTACCCCTCCAAACATCAGTGGACACCACTCTTTGAACGAGTCCTGAAAATTCAAAAACAAAAAACACCTTGTGTATAAATGAAGTCTGAAAGGCCTGAACTCCTCCCTTTATTTGGAGTATGTTTGGAGTGCTTTCCAGTGACTCACCGTAACACAGCAGCGGACTTGGTTTGCAAAGACCTACACAAAATAGATAGTTAACCAAAAAAGGCACTTATAAAACTGTAGCTGTTCTAATGTGCTTGGGGGATTCTGCTTAATGTCTGTGATCTCTAAGAAACCATGCACAAGCTGAATGAAAAGGAAGACAATAACATAATTTGAGGTATAGTTAGTTTCATAATGCAGTTGCAGATAGTTTTTTTTTTCTCTCTCTTCTGTATGTCACTGATGCATTTTAGGAAAAGACGGAGAGAGATGCATGTTTATTTTGGTGCTCTGTGCGTTTAGGGGTGAAGCCGTATGCTTGTTCCATGTGCGACATGCGGTTTTTTCAACGTTACCACCTGCAGCGTCACAGCCTCACACACACGGGTATGTGTCCGCCTACCCCTGTCACATGCACCGGCCACAAAGATCAAATCTCAGTCAATATGCATGCATGCCCATAGAAAGTGGATTTATAGCCAAAGATATTTTGAAAAAATAGTAATTTGGGTCCTTCCTGTTTGAACATTGAATCGTAGTATTGTAGTGTACAGGGCTGGGCAAGATCGAACTCAGTGTAGTTAACTGAGCTGAAAGGAGTACCATGGTGACTGCGCAACATGCGTGAGATCTTAGCTCGTCCTTTAAATGTCACATATTTAACATTCTGCCCACTAATCCCCCTTTTACCTGTGAGTGGTGCCAAAAGATATTTCCGTTGTTCTTACATGCAAGCGAAATGTTTTGGCACCGTTTCATTACCTTAGGCTATATCAATGTGAAATTAGTTTATTATGTAGATATCTGAGAAATATCACTCTAAATAACAGGGCAAATCTCCTCCCATAAAAATAACTAGAGTGGAAAGCAAACGACTGAAACTTTAGTCTGTAAATTTCATAATCATACTAACATCTGAATCGGCTACACCGTTACTTCTAACTCCTATCTGTCAATTTTATTTCACCCCCATTGCAAAAGAGTAGACCTGCGTGTGAACGGAATAAAAATAGTTTCCACAATATCTATGTTCAGATTAGTTGGGTGTGTTATCTTATGAAGAAAAAACCAGGAGATAATATTGTTACCCCATGTCTAGACGCTCACTAAAACTGGTACTCTGTGCGTTTAGGGGTGAAGCAGTACGCTTGTTCCATGTGCGACATGCGGTTTTTCCAACGTTACCACCTGGAGAGACACAGCCTCACTCACTCTGGTATGTGTCCGTTTTATCAAGGAGACGGTCTAGACTGTGCCACATTTTAGTCCAAATACAGTGGGTGGTGTTGAGTCTCATACATCCACCATTGACTGGGTATTGGGATTGGGAAGATCAAAACAAAATATATTTAAATAAAATGCTCTAACAAACTCGAGTTTGGGTATACGTCATCGGGCAGGGTGTGACTTCTAAGGAATTGTTTTAGTCATCCGTAGGACTGCTACTTCCTCAAAGGGTTCCCCCTCTACGGTGACTCGGTGTGAATGCATGGTGGCAAGTTCATGCACGCCAGTTTTCATAGGAGAACAGCTCAGTTTCCAGTTTTCTCTGATCAGACAGAGGGAGTCCGGAGAAGGGGGAAGACCTTTGGAGAATTAGTCACATTTATTTGTTTAGACAAGTTTTGCTGTTTGCCTTTCTTGTTCTCAGAAAATTAAACCTGTCTATGCCCAATTCATCCAAAAAGCATAGAGTAATTAAGTGGTGACCTTTTGAATGCCACTGTCTAGTTATACATGAATCATAGAGCTGTTCAGTGTATTGTCTTTGAAAAGTGTGTGTCATGAGTAGAAAAGAATGACTAATGACGCTATTTTGTAATGCCTTTCTCTTTTCTTTTTTTTTTTTTACAATTGGGAAACAGAAGTTGTGCAGCGTTAGGCTCTGTGGTTAATATCTTATGTTGATTTTGATGCTGATCTTTTCAGATTTTTAAAGCGCATAATGGCTTAAATAATTCCTCTATAAGATGAGAAGGGAATATTTTCTCATATTACCCACAGACCTTGTATTTTCTGTGCAAAAAAGTATGTTGGCCTGTTGTAAAAAAAAAAAAAAAAAAAACTATTCTCCAAGGAAAGCACTGTGTGAACCCATGTGTAACCCTTAGGGTTGGCCTGCTCCAAAAAACACTGAATGATCACTGAACAGCTCTATTGGATGTTGTCGTACTAACTGGTATTGTCTTGGTTTTCTGTCCTGTGTGGTCTTGAGTCGTGTTGTCAGCTTTGGAAATGCAGCCTACCTCCACACTCATCAAAGTATACCAAAATACAAGTTGATATTGCTGTGTTCTGTTCTTATGTCTAATTTAATACTTGGCCTGACAGACCAATTAACCTGATAACTGTAATATTTCAGCACATAAATGAAATTGAGCGATGTCGTTGGTCCAGTGAGAAATGCATAAACATGCGATTTGTTGTTTTTGTGCGTCATAGAAATGAAACGCCTCAGGACAAAAGATATGCATTCTGAAGGAACATTGAAAACCTTAAGTTCCTTGTTCACAGTATCCCTTGTGCATTCTGCACATCTTGATTCGTAGCTTTATGGATGATCATCATATTCGCAATCAGAATAAAAAAAAAAAAATCAAGTTCATTGACCATATTAGATTTAGAACCATTTTTATGCTTTGACCGCAAAAAACTGTCAGATTGGGTAGCGTCTCAACCAGACAAAAACAACCAATAATCTCATACCCCTGAGGAGTTCAGAAGACAGGTTGACGGAGACTAATAATGGATTAGATGGTATACTTTGATGATTGCAGTCAGGCTGGTGCATGGCTAAGAGAGTGTGTGTGTGTGTGTGTGTGTGGAGACGTGGTGGAGCCATTAGGTCTTGGGATTGCATTGACTTGTTGCCCCTTGCACTCTTCAGGCGAGAAGCCGTTTGCCTGCGACATGTGTGACATGCGATTCATCCAGCGCTACCACCTGGAGCGACACAAGCGCGTGCACAGTGGAGAGAAGCCATATCAGTGCGAACGCTGCCAGCAGGTGTGTGGGAACGCACACCTTCATGAACACACACACTAACATGAACACACACACTTTAATATACACGCTCACATACACACGCACGCTAACACACGCACCCACGCTAACATACACACGCACGCACACACGCTAATATACACACACACCCACTCATGCGTACACTCCCAAGTTGCACAACTTTCACACCAACTTTCACACCAACTGATGCATGTGATTAGAATAGGCAACTGAGTCATCACATACACAAACACATCTTTTGTGATCTTCTACCCTGAACGCTACGCCATTGTCTAAAGTTGTTTGGTATTTTCTTGCGTCTCGAAGCGCGAGTCGCTGAATTCTGAGGTTTCACACAGTCCCTTCCCTGCCCTTGAAGCTTGAAATAATCACAAGAGAATTTAACGCTAACACACACACACACACACACACACACACACACACTCTTCCCTGCCCTTACTCCCTGAGAAGCCTGAAATAATCACAAGAGAATGAGAGCGTTTAAGGTTGCCAGCTGAAATCCGGGAACAGTGCTGCCAGTACTGGCATGTTAGGGGGATGTAACTACCTCCAAATTATAGCCCACTGTCAGTCAAGGCAGCTGCACATACATGCAAAAAGCCACATTTCATCTGCCTGTTTAAACCAGTGACGCACACACACACACACAGAGAGAGAGAGAGAGAGAGAGAGAGAGAGAAACACACACCACCCCATTGCCTTCTCCCAGTGTGAGTCTTGCCAAGCCCTTCTGCATCTCCTCTGCCCACGTCATCTGGTGCAGAGCCAGACAAACAGCCTTGCTGCTGCTGCTGTTTCTCTGAGCCTGGCCGGCTGTTTCTCATGGCAGCCATCACCGCCAGCACTCCTCCGCATCCTCCTTCTCTCTCGTCGTGACTGACTCCTCTTCTGCTCACATGCCTCAGAAAAAACAAAGCTGCCTGTTTCTAACCGGCGATATTTTTGACACGCATGAAATGTGTGCATGTGTCCACGACTGCCTTGAGGTTTACAGTTCGACTGTTAAAATGGAATGAAATGTACGCGCTCTCAGTCCTGTTTTTAATTGAGAGGGTTTTGACCTGGAGGCCAGAAGCCTTCCCTGAGGCACCCAGTAAGAGTGGACCTGGCTGTAATGGAGCTCAGGCCAAATGATGAGAGACAAATGGATGCGTTGATTTACTCAGAGGGACCCTTATGGAGTAGCACAGGAGTAGCACATACACACTCACAATCGCATGCAGATGTCTGTGTCCTTTGTGGTTTAGAAATGGGCACATGCTATTGCTGGTTAAGGCGATGCAGAGTTAAACTGCTTATTTCCCAGCTGCGCTCGCTCTCTCGCGCTCCCCCGCTCGCTCGCTCTCTCTCTCTCTCTCTCGCTCTCTCTCTCTCCCTCCCACACACCAATGCTCTATGACACCGTTACCACCCCCCACACACCTCTCAGATCTAGTCCCATCGCTCTGCCTCTGCCTCATCTCTCCTGGTTGTCTGCTGCGCTCTCTCTCTCTCTCTCTCTCTCTCTCTCTCTCTCTCTCTCTCTCTCTCTCTCTCTCTCTCTCTCTCTCTCTCTCTCTCAAGCACCCACTTGTGGTACAAGGGTCTAATCACATATTCCTTTCTGAAAGCATTTTCTTTTGCCTTACTCTCCTTCTCTCCCTCCCTCTCTCTCCCCCCCCCCCTCCCTCCCTCCTCTGCAGAACTTCTCACGGACGGACCGCTTGCTGAGGCACAGGCGGCTCTGCCAGGGGCGGGGCGTTGCTAAGGTAGAGTCGCAGCCCTGCTGCGAGCCCCGCCCCTACCCGCAGGAGCCGCCTCCTCCCACCTCGGCCTGGAGCCCCCTGCACCCGCCCCCAGGTCGTCTTGCCGTTTGACATTCCCTTCCCCCCCTCTTCACCCCCCTCGCACCGCCATCGGCTCCTTGGAGACCCTGCTGTCCTGGCAACGCTCACCCGTTGCCACCCCAGCAATGAGCTCAGTGGCGCCACTCTGTGGCCAAGACTGAAACTGCAACTTTCAGTCCAGAGGGGGGGAATTTAACCAAGAGAGGGGAGATGTTTTTTTTTTTTTTTTTTTACTTTCTTGTTGTTGTTGTTGTTTTTGGGGAGGGGAGGGGGATGTTATTTCAAACGTATGGTTAGTTTCCTTCCTTCAACTGTTTAGGTTATTTTGTACGTAATCATGGTTCTTTTTCCTTTAAAAGATCATGTTGCTTTCATATAATAATTTGAAATTACTGTCATGTTTTATGGTGGTACTTTTTAAAGGAAGGGAACTAGAGCAGTTGAGAGGGATTTCAGGAGGGACTTGTTGTATCACCATGGCAACGAAGAGGGATGCATAAATATATAACCGGAGTTACACAGAGAACCTATCAAGGAAAAAAAAAGGCATTAATGTCAGTGCCCATTGTAGTTCAAAAGGATAACCATGAATGGTACAACTTTCTAGTTCAGTCAATAGTGTTTGATGACCGTAGTTCCAGCGATGGAGCTTGATAGTGTGAACCCCAGGACTGATCACACGCCCCTTGTATATTTTTGTGTGATGTTCGTGCCGGGTGGAGTAGTGTCAGGAACGGTCACGATCTCGGTTAGATGCCGCCTTTTTCGTCTGCAGCACCACTGATGCGCTGGTGACAAAGGATACGGCGGCGAACACATGGTGGCGGCTCCTACAGAGCTGCCCGCTTTACCCAGATCCCCCCCAAAACGCCCGCAGGATGCCAACTTACGGGGCGATGAAGCGAGAACTTTGCAAAGTGAAAACAAAAAAAAACAAACAAACGCTTGTCTGAGATGGCACAATATTAGCAACGTCCAGAAGTCCTGTCGCTACTTCTGAGAAACACATACGTGAGCCTGTGCTGTCGTTTTTGGGTAACGCTGTCAAGGTTACCACAGCCCTGTCGTGCTTTTTACAGACATTGGAGACAGCACAAGACTTTTCCGAAGTCCCACCACTTAACCGTGTATACAGATCAATGTGCTCAGCCTATAACAAGACATATTCAATCTTGTGGCCTTAGGATGTGCTAATGTTTTTTTCAATATATTTTGTTTTGTTTTTTTTGTTTGTTTTCAATGTATGTTATTTTTACTTTGAAGTTAATGGTGTAATTATCGTTTCACTTAAAATCATATTTGAGATAGTCACTGCCTTTTACAAACAGACAAACGTTTTTTCCAAAGCCGCCGTTGTAACGAAACCTCGCCTACCCTTCTGGCACCTGAACGCTTCAGTTACCACATGGATCATAGAGTAGCGATGCTGCTGTTGTTTTTGTAATTAATATTCTCATCCATACATGTATCAATATTATCTGTCATGGATATTTGTTGGGGGAAAAAAAGAGGACTTAAGAAAGATGGTAACAAGGACTTATCATTTTTGACAGGCAGTGTGATTGGCTACCCTAGTTACTTTTACTTCGAACATCTAAGACTTGTGGGGGTCCTGTACCTGGAAATGATGTAACTTGTCGTCCTTGAGGTCATAACTTTTTCCTATTTGCCTATTAAGTAGTGATGGTGTTGGAGTAACGCTAGCATTGAAACTGTGTTTTCTCTTTTGGGGGGGGAGAAGTCGGCCTTCACGTGCGCGCACCCCAAGACGAGATTCCATTGTAGTCCTTGCCCTCAGTGCTTGTGGTGGGTTTGTGTGTCTAAGAGTTTGCTCTATACCCTGTCACAGACTTGGATGAAGCATGACGGTGCTTCGCAGCCTTGGCTGTGTGGCGCCTTGGCATTTTGAAGGGCACAATGGAACTGTTGGGCAACCCACAGACCGACTATGGGCCAACTGTTACCTCTGGGTCCTGCATGCTGATTTATATCTGATCTGACAACCCCGTCATGTAATCCACAAGTGCGACAAGGGAAGGCAGGGTTGCCAAATCTGTATTTAATCCACTTTTTTTATATATATATTTTAATTATGATTATGAATTTGACAAGAAATGAACTTAAGCTCCTCCTCTTTTAGTTGCATAAATGTAGTAACATGATTCTGTTTTTATTTCAAGGACCTTTTTTTATTTCTAATATGACTTTAAAAACACTGGAGTGATAAGAAAGAAATAAAAAAAAATACAGATTTTTTTGTTTTTGTTATTTTAAACAGAATTAGAGTTTAGAATTTAGACAGAGCCTCTCTTCAACTCGACACACGTGGTGGGCAGAACCAGTCCAATCTTTTGGATGATTCATAAGGGTCTGTGTACCTAAAAAAAATCTATATTTTTTTTCCTCTTGTATTAACTCCTTCCCCCCAGCCCACCCCACCCCAACTTTGATTTTAGTGAACTATATTGATAGTGACATTAGTCAAGAGACCGCGTCTATGGTAGAAAACACAGACTAGTCTTTTTGTTATTCTCATAGGCTTGCATGCAGTTACAGTCATCAGTTTAAGAGCTTATATTGTTTTGTTTTTTATTTTGTGTAGGTGAAAAAAATATTTGCAAAGACATCTTTTCTAATAAAAAAATAATGTGATATCATGATAATTATTGTAAAGAAAAAAATGGGCAAACTAATATGTACCCTTGTGATCCAATTAGTTTTCATTGTATGGAGTGAGGAGAGGGGCTTCCATTATGCAGAAATAAAAATACTTTGTAAAAGTACATTTTTTTTTGTTGTGTCATTACTCTGAAGGAATACTCACATTACACGTTTACACAACCACCCACCCCACCCCAATAATGTTTTTACAACTTGCTCGTATCCATCGGCTTTGCTTCTTGGGTGGAAAAAATGTCCGATCTCAAGATGAGACAAGCCCCTAAAATGGAGGATGCAGCTCCTGCTCATTCCCTTCATCCCCACAAGAAGGTGCTGTTTAGAATCTTGGGAATTATTATCTGATTTAGTTTAATTCCAATTACTTTGCTATCGCACAGTCACAATTGCCTTGCAATAGTAGCCTGATTTTGCTGTGGATGTTATATATTTCTACACATATTGTCATTCCTGTTGGCAGCAGACGGTGTGTCCGTCACAGCTCTCTCCCTTTGACATTCTTCAGCCTGTCACCTCTTGGAGAGCTACAGAGTAATCACAAGTCACTGCCAGCCCAGCGCTGCCGACCTTGTCAAATGGGCATTCTGACGGAATGTGTTCCAGCCGAGTGGCATTCTCACAGCGCTGTTCCTGTCCACAAACTAAACCTCCCAAATCTCATTCCAAACCAAAAAAAAAAAGGCAGTGACCTTGCCTCCAATGTGTCCTCTCCAGTCCATAGACCACTGCAGGCCATTATGGCTAATAACACACACACATCTGAGCTTCATCGCGGATGAGTACTGATGGGGGAGGCAGGGAGACTTAAAATGATTAGAAGGACGGAGAGAGAGAGAGAGAAGGGAGGACAGGACCAAGCCAGGTGTGTCCATTCAGCATAGCCAGCCATCTGTGTGACTCCCAGGGGCTTAGGAGCTTTTGTTCTCTGTTGCTGTTGTCACCTTCAGCTGCAAATGAGGCTTTATGTGGATCTTGTCTCAGGGATGGGCTCTTTAATTAGGGTTAGTTGATAGTGGGGTAATGTTTCATTTTAATTAAGCACACACAAAAAAATTGATGGTTGAGTTGTTACTTTTCACTCAATCTTAATCAATACCATTTGGTTGTAAGGATGATTCTAAGGGCTGTTATGTGATTACGTTTGTGGTGGATATAAAATTGATCATGATTAATAATTGATATAAATGATTTTTAATTTTATAAGTTTAAGGAGTAGGGCTATAGCAAGGGTCTTAGTCTCTTAAAGGTCCAGGCCCCCCGACACTGAACACTGGACAATTTATCAGATGTAGAAAATATAGAAGTTGAAATCTATAGCTATATGCCCCTGTTTAGGATTATTTAGTCTTAAGTAACAACCAAAAGTCTTAATGAAGTTAGGCTTGCAGTTGTCTGCCAATTGTTTTGCAAAAGCACTATTTGTGTTCTTTGATAAATGTCCCAAATGCTGCATTTCCTTATGGAATGATCGCAGACAAACGGCTTCATATCCAGATCTCACATATGGCACACATATTTTATAATCTGCACCCTAGGGCTTGATGATTGTCTTTACAGTCTTTGTCTGTCTTTGTCTCTTTCTTTCTCTCTCTCTCTCTCTCTCTCTCTCTCTCTCTCGCTCTGTTTCTGCTCCTTCTCTCTGAATCTACCATTGATGTCTGATTTACAGCTCTCTGGGGTCCACAAGCACTTAACACAGTCATCCTAAGTGAAGTAGGAGTTGTTCTGGCCAGACGAGGTTAGGGGTGCTCAGTGTGTGGATACATCTGCCCAGTTTCCCTACGCAAAGCGTGCTTTTAGGGTACCAAGACATTACTCTGAGATGCACTTGTGACTCTGACGCCCTCTGGTCCCTGTTCAGAAAAGCGGTTACAGAAGGTTAGAAGGAGTAGTGCTGTTTTTTTTTTTTTTTTAAACCGTCTTCCTTTTGATCCTCATGATAAAAATAATTTTGTCTTTGAATGTTTCATCCAAAGTCTTTTACTGTTCCACGTTCTAAACACATTCCTACTCATCTGTGGATGAAGTCCCTGAGTCTCCCTTTGCTCCACCTGATCCCAGATTCCACTGAAATCCCCCCACGCCACTGTAAATCACCCATAATTCCCTTAAAAGCACCCCTTATCTCCGAGGCTGTCCCTCTCCACCAGGTCAGAGGTCTCCGGCTTGTTTAATGTTTAATAAATGTTTCAGTGGATGTGTTAATGCAGTGATCCGTCAGGCATCTCACAGCTCGTCCGTCCGTGTTAATTAATGACGGTACTTAATGAAGCAGATGTGCTCTGGCTCGGGCTCGCACTGTGGTTCTGCTTCTCCTGATCTCAGTACTGTCCGTCCCCCGTCATCACACACTGCAGTCTGAATGCCTCTACAGAGGTTTTATATAGATAAGATGCGTTTATATAGATACCTTCAAAACCACAGACTTTCTATGGACGGAGTATGGATATTTGCCTAAAAAAATATTTTTATTTCCATGTGCATAAGGGAGTGAAATGCACTGAAGAGTAAATATAGAAGCAGCACTTGTGTCTTGGGACTTCTACGCATTTTTTGGTGAGAATCGTCATTCTACACCAGCTGTTTCATTACAATAGCTTACAATAAATCTCAATGGGTCCTGCAATGGTCAAATAAACAGGGGAACTTATTATAGTCAGTGCTGTATCACAAGGATAACACACACACACTCTCTCTGTCTGATTCGAGTCAAAAGTTCAATCAGTGGCGCTCCACAAACAGTTTGTATTTGCCAAGGTAATCCAGGTCACGAATTTCATACAGACACATCAGCAATCACTGCCCGTGCTTACAAGTTGACAAGATTTGCAACGCCCATGAACCCACATTTAGTTGTTTAGTATTTGCCATTAACTTGCTAACGCTCCCCTCGCAAGGGATGTATGGGCTCTTCAGTGCTGGTGGCGGAGTGTAATGAAAAGATATAAATTAAAAGGCATACAGTAAAGATAAAAGTACCATCGTAATAATGGCTGCAAACACAGCTCATAAATTATGTATGGCCTCTGGTGCATCAGAATAGGGGTCTAAAGAAAGGTGGGGGTTGGAAGGAGGGAGGGTGGCGGCTGGAGCCATTTTGGGAGAGGGGTTCTATGATGATAGCAGTGGTACAAAATGGAGTAATGAACGTTATGAACGTTATGAACGTTAACTGTATCTTAACTGTATCTCAAGTGTTGCATTTGTGCTCTCCCTCTCTTTCTCGTACTCCCGCAATGTCTCTGTGTGTGTGTGTGTGTGTGTGTTTAGAAAGAAATGACTCGCATTTGTAGTACTATAATGACTATTTGCTATTGTTGAAAGAAAAGCACAAATAAGTCAACAGGTTAAATGGTTGGAACAATAGCTGGTGAGAAGGTGAGAACTGTAAATATTACAATCAACAAGGCATGTCCTTGCTGGCGATGATAATAGACTGACTGACGGACACGCAGAAATGGGATTGAGATTGACAGCGGGTGACGACAGTGTAATTGACCTGTGGAAGCAATCAGACATGATTTAATGTGTTTGTGTGTGAGAGACGTGTGTGTGAGTGTGTGAGAGAGAGAGAGAGAGAGAGAGACGTGTGTGTGTGTGAGTGTGTGGATCCACACAATAATGATGCCTTACCGGTAAATGCCAGTGATTTTTGGATCAGAAATGTCTGTGAGGTATATTTATTTAAGTGCTGATAACCCGGATATATTAATGATTAAAACAGTGCAATTCATTGTTCAGTGTCTTTACCTGTAATATGTGATACGTACAGATTTTTTCCAGTGAAAATGTTGTGTAGAATTTCATGACATGTGCCATTTGTATTTTGTCTATACTGTAACAGTCTTGTAGATTATCTACAATATTTTGGCACTGTTATGGTAGATTCGGTACTGAAATTGTGACATACTGCTTCTGACCACGCGATGACATTGTTAGAGAGAAGCGCACAGGACGATCCCCAGCTGCGGGGTGCTCCAGTCAGCAGGTAGTTCATCTCCAAATGAAAGATTAGGAGGCCAGATTGAGTTTGACAGGTGAGTCTGCGGTCCGGCTCTCCTCATCCTCACGGGTCATTGAAGGTATTAAAGAGGCATTGCTGCTACGCTTCATGCCTTTATCTCTCGTTCTCTAATCTCTTACTACCTTTCTCTCTCTCTCTCACACACACACACACTCTGTCTTTCGCCTTCATTCTCGTGTATGCTACATCCATCTTGCATGTCGCTCTTCAAATCTTTTTTTTTTTTTATTTCAAGAAAATCTTAAAACAAATACTTTTGACTTTCCTAAAAGGGGTTCACCTGCGCTCAGGGACAGTTGCAGTGTGGGTATTAGACCAGGGGTGCAGCCTTCTCTTTCATGACCCGTTTGAAAGGATGATTCTGCAGATCACAGGGAATAACCAGGAAGGAAAGAACATGCAGAGGAAGAAGGAAACTGGGATTATTCAGCGTCAAGAGGAACAGAATAAAACGTAAGATCCTGGAAAAAGAACATGACTTAGAGAGTGAGTGTGTGTGTGTGAGAGAGAGAGAGAGTGAGTGAGAGTGTGAGGGACTGAGTGAGTGAGTGTGTGTGTGAGGGAGTGAGTGAGTGAGTGAGAGAGAGAGAGAAGAAAGAGCAGAACCAGAGTGAAAGGAGGAGGCCGCCTTGTTCCCCAGGCATCATGGGTAACTCACACCATAGCTCAACACCCACACCAGAGGGGAGGGAATTTAATTTTGTACGAAGTCATAAAACCTGGCATATACCATCACAGCCATAAAGCATGTGCTGCCGTTTCAGGCCTTTGTCCAAACCTCATTTGAATTTCTATTTCATAACAGTGCAACAAAATGAAAGGCATTTCAGGCCCCTCTCTCCAGTCTCACTACATTACTTCATTATTTGATTCTATACATGCGTATTATTTATTCATCCAAAAGTGCAGGTATTGTAGTTCAGCCCTGAAGCATGTGTTTCCCATCATTATAGGTGTAGTCTTCCCAAAGCACTTCAGAATGCACATGCTGTACAATGGACACTAGGAAGTTTATGTCCATTGGCTTATCAGGCCAATCACCAGACCTGCATGATGCACTCACAAACTCATAAGCAGACCCCATAGGTTAGTATCAAGCATAATTCAGGACTCGGAAATGGAACAAAAGCCAGCCAAGAACTTCATTTCCTGCACTAGAATGTACTCTTGACGTAAGGATATATCACCCTGTCTCTTCAGATTTAAGCAATTTACTCGCATCCCCATATGGGTCACAATTATATAAATGATGCAAAATGATGTAATGGCGATGTCACGAGGGTGTGAGGCCTTGACAAACCATAACTCTGCTCCCCACTGAGGCCCAGCAAAAGGCTTTCTTTGTTTTGGGTCATCTAGTTATTTATTTGAGAGGTAACCTCAACACCACCACTCTTTGTTTTGGGTCATCTAGTTATTTATTTGAGAGGTAACCTCAACACCACCACTCTTTGTTTTGGGTCATCTAGTTATTTATTTGAGAGGTAACCTCAACACCACCACTCTTTGTTTTGGGTCATCTAGTTATTTATTTGAGAGGTAACCTCAACACCACCACTCTTCGTTTTGGGTTATCTAGTTATTTATTTGATAGGTAACCTCAACACCACCACTCTCCTTATTTAATGAATATGTTACGCCTTGCTTGGTGACGGCCTCCATTTTGTTTCCCATTTCAATATTGTGGTTTTGGCTCTGTAGAGACAGTATGTTTGTCCATCTTCTGTGAAACTGCATGGTATTTGCAGTAGACACAATGGCTGATCGTGGTTCTGTGAGAGCTGAATGAGGTGACTATGATGCATGCATTTGGAAACGAGGGGCGAAGTGTCTCCACAAAAGCATCACACAGGAGGACTTCTGCTGGCCTGGAAAATACTGCAGCACTAAATCACGTGTGCACATCCAGTCCTCCCTGGGCGTCTTCTCATCCCTCTGCTCATCTATATCATCCTCTATCTTCTTCTCCCCTATTCTTCCACTCTTAGTCTCCGTCTCCATCTTTTTCACATTTCATCTCCTTCCTTTCACCCTTTCTCTACCCTAAGCCATCTCCTGGCACATTTTTCTGCCAACTTGTCCTACGTTTACCAACTTTCCCTTGCATTTTGGCATCGTACTATTTAATGTATTTTTTTGTTTTGTTACTCTGCTAGTGTCCATTTACATTATTTACATTAAAAATTCTAGATCTTCTGTTGTGTGTCTTGCTCCCTCTCTCTCTCTCCAATCTTCCCCTGCTTACGTCAAGACCCAGGTTTACCCTCACGCCCTCCTCTCGCTCCCCTCCCCCACCTTCTCCTCACGGGACAGTGGTTTTACGACTGCAACCCGACACTGCTTCTGTGTCCTATCAGTGCCAGGGTCGTAATTCACCTCAAAGGGAGCCAGCAGCGAATCACAGTACACCCATAAATTCCCCTGTCAGGGCTCCGCCAATGAGAGGCCGGCATTAAATCACCGCTGTCAGGTTGGCGGCCAATGGTATGGCGGCAGCCATAAATCTGTCAGGTTGGAGGGGGGGTCTTTTAATGGCCGCTGCATTGCTGCTAGGGAATCCACTGGGGGAGGGAGAGGAAAGGAGGGGTGGGGGGTGAAAAAGGGTAAGAGGAAAAGAAAAAAAATGAGGCCTAAAAATGAGAACTATGAATGCTCATTGTGCTGCTGCTTTTAAGAGAGAAACGTGTTTTTGCTTCATTCTTGCCTGCACTGATGAAAGATCTACACAAGATTCAAGTTTGAACATGACACAAAAGAGATAAGACCGAGAGGACATCACACATAACATCTCAGATTGACAACTGTATCACAGTAAGAGCAAGGGAGAATGCTACATGAACATAGCCTGAACAAAATCTGGCAAGGGGTAATACCGGCATACCACAAAACTGAAAAACGATTGCCCTGTGAATCAAAATGATAACAAATATCACCTGACAATTAAGGAAGGAGGTTTTGATCAAATATGAACAGATTTTCCAGTCTTCTAGCCCATCAGCAGGCATCTACGTGAAGATAGCTGTACCATCTACAGGACCCATGGAAGTAGGCTTCCAGCATTAGCTCTGTTTAACGTCTTGCCTCCAGCGCAGTCCAGCCCTTCTTGGCTTTGCTGTTAGAGTTAGACCAGGACATCGGTGCATGGCTAGAGCCACGGTGGGTGCAGCTGCTAATGTCATTGGCTCAAATTATGTTTTCCCAGTCATTCCCTTGCGCAATGAGTTAGTCGGTCTCTAAGTTGCATACTCTGTGAACTTCATGCTCTCTGTGACAGATAGTTTAATGGATCGGTGGGTATGGCTATGCTGATCGATATCTGCCGAAAATGCCTGAAATTATATTCATTCTCACCTGGAGGCTAACTCTCACACTTATGAGACGTCTGCTGCCTAAACCTGTTGGATGAAACGCGTTCTCACTCTTTTTTTTTATCTAACTCTTACCAGAAATAAGAGAAGCATATTTGTCTTTCTTTCACAGCACTAGTATCTGTGCAAGTTCAAACAGTACTAGTGTGTGGATAGATTAATGCTCACTATTATCACGGTACAGGCTTAGGAGGCGAGCTAAGAAACTGAGTTATGGTCATTACGCTGTAATGAGGAGGAAGCGTGGGGGAGCGCGAGTTGTTCTTGGCCTGCTTCCCGCTGGAGCCACTCACAGGGTAGTGTGAGCGCGTGCAAAGCCACAAACGGCCCTCGCGACGGCCATAAAGAATAAAACTGAAAATTCTGAGCGGAGTTGCCGCCGCCGACGGCCCCGAGATTGCTGCGGTGCCTGGCGACGGCCCATAAATACAAAAATGCCGCGGATGCATGCAGCAACACGTTTCGCAAACCAGATAAGTCACGTACAAAGAGCCTCGTCCAGCCCAAACACTCTAGTCCATCTGTGTGTGTTTTTCAGAGAGCTTGTTTGATAGGGGACATGGGTGCTTTTGGCCTGTCTAACTCAGGTTGTCTTTATCAGAGCAGACAGGTTTGCACAGCTTCACAGTCTAGACGCAAATGGATGAACACACACACACCTCCTTGTTTCTGTATAGCTTCAACATATAAGTCAAGCAGGTGTCTATTGTCTTCATTCTTTTATGAAAATCACTTTCAATTATGCATCATTCATATAATTCCAAAAGAATCAAATGTATGAGGCTCTGTATACATGTATACAAACTAATGATCACAATGGAGTTCGTAGGATGCAGTGTTTTCTATAATCTCAGGCAATTAAGCACTTCAGTGATAAATTCCTGGGGTAAACACACACACAGACTCGTGCTCTAAAGTTAGACAGAGATGCGATTCCCTTATCTTGCAAACACACCGTCAGAGGCTCTACAAAAACCAGCCATGCGATGGGCAGACAGATGCGGGGAGGAAGTGCACACACTTGTCTCTTCCTATGCAGTCTCCGGTTTCAGGGTTTACACGCACCCTCAATCATGTGGCTAAGTATGGGACCAGCATGCCCGGGTCACTGTTGTTTCCTTGGAGACGGCCCTCGTGCTGACAACATCCATATGACTGCTAAATGTCAGTATAAATTTGGGAAGCTGTGTTGTGGTGCGGGTGACGTATTTGAAAACGACAGCGGTCTTCTCTTAAGGAGAAATCAACCGAGCATGAAAGCAGGCCTGGCTCACAGATGACCTCATATAGATAATGTCATTTATTTGTATGTCATTTATATCTACCAATTATGTATACAAGAAGCAGGGCGCAGTTCTGTTGGTTGCTATCCAGGACCTAACATAAATCAAGGCCTAACTTCAAATTAAGTTTACATGAGTACCACAAACTTAAAAATAATTATTCACCACAATACCCCTCTTTTAGTACAGAGATATTATAGTAATGAACATTCCATTAAATATTTACTCCTTGTTTTACTCTTTAATTCTTGGTGACATGATTAGTTTTAGAGTTGGTGTTTGTAATTTTCCAAGAGTAGAGATGAGAAGTCTGTAACTATACTGTAAATAATTACAAGTACAGCAAATATCTGCAACTGCAAATCTTTGGAGGTGTGCATTATGTGAGAAATGCAATGAATACATTAATGCATTGAATAACACCCCACACTTACATATGAGACATCATACCTTCATACAGCCTATGTATATATGTCTATGGCCTTGACCCCAAAGGAGGCCTGGTGAAAATCCTCTCCAGCCACCAGGAGATGGCGCTGCTACTTCCATCATCTACTGACAGACCAACCTTCATAAACATGGGAAACTACTGAAAATTCGTTTCCACTTTTACACCGTTTATTTTCATCAAAGGGCTAAACAGGGCCATACAATGCATACTGATTTGTATATGCTTCCTGAAATAGACAAACAAACTGAAGGGGTTACACTTTACTTTAAGTTACCCACTCACTGGTAATAACAGCGTGACAGAATGATAAAAACACACATATCTATACAAGGAGCAACAGGAGGAATAGAGAATTACTGGGCTGTTGTCAAAATCTATAAAGGTAAGTAGCTGGTGTATGCTACAGCCGGGAAGAAAAAAAAATCACAGCAGAGAGGGCTTCCTTATGATCACACACTCCAGACATTACCAGCATACAGGCGTTTCCCTTCTTACTGGAAAGAGATCGTTGTCCAAACCATTGAGTCAAAAGATGAATTATGTCCTTTGATGGGTGATGTAATTACAGGATTCAGTGCAATGATCTCTGTGATATACAGAGGTATGAATACAGGAATGTCACTGTGTATGTGTGTGTGTCTGTGTCTGCATGCGCGCGCATGCGCGCACCTGTGTGTGTGTGTGTGTGTGTGTGTGTGTGTGTGTGTGTGTGTGTGTGTGTGTGTGTGTGTGTGTGTGTGTGTGTGTGTGTGTGTGTGTGTGTGTGTGAGTGCGAGTGCGTGCGTGCGTGTGTGTATTCAGGGGTTGTGGTTCCCACTCTACCGCAGAAGTGACCATTTGATTTGTTCCTTTGCAGACTGAAGCACCTTTAGAAACAGAGAAGATTGTTAAAAGAAAATGAGTCTCAATGTACAAATACACTAAAATGCAACAGATGTGTCATGACTGACTGCCAATACAGTCACAGTTCTCAAGAGTTAGGAGAATAAGGGACATTCATTTCCTGAGTGGCATCCTCAACTGCCCCCAATGAGACTGGTCCCGCACACACAGGACTGTGCAAAGGGAAAAATCTAATGTGATGCCCCTCAATACACTGATAAGGGTTTGCCAGACAAAGACTAAACTTGTATGTCCACTCACCGCATTGTAAAATAAAGACTGTAGACTAAGGGTACCATCTTGTTGCAAAAGAGGCCAAATGGATTTTCCATGTTTGGAAGAATGTTCTAGACAAGTTGAGATGCACTCACATTGTACGGTTTCAAATTAACCTGCAGACCTTTCTACAACCAGGTCATCTCTGCACAATTCCTAGGGGTCTTAACCTTAGACCTAACGGCCTACTGCAAAGCAGATATGCCACACAAGTCAGTCAACGCACTCGTACCTGAGTCACAGTCTGCTCTGTCAATGGAACATCGTCACCCTGCAAAGAAAGCAAGAGAAAGCTCTTGTTTGGATCTCATGGTCTCTCAAGTCTCCGTTGTCAGAATTTCCCTGAGACATAGACGTAAATGACAACAACAACAACAAAAGGCCATCAGAGAGATGATGGTTCTTACCCTCAACGCTACGCGGTACACAACCTGCTGTGGGTCACTCTCTAGGATGACTCTGAAGGATCAAGAAATAAAAAAAATAAAAACAAGATCAGTGAATAGATAGACTAAAATGATTGTTTTAAAATGAAAAACCTGACAAACTAAGGTTGTAAATGACTGATGTTTATTCGCCATTCAATGTTGCCATTGTGCCTGCTCTAAGGGGGTTCAGGCCCCGAGCTCTGTAAGGCAATTTTATTGTTTTGCCGCAAAATGTACAATGAAATTGGAAAAAGCAGTCTTACATTTTCAAAAATACGTATCTTCTTGTATCTTCTATGCTGACCCTTTATGGTATTGTTTGTTCAAGGAATTGCCCTAATATTTTCAACTATATACAAACTTCTGGTACAACCTTTACAATAGAATATAATGTTTTCATTTTATAATTTTGGAATATAAAAGTATTAAAATAATACATTAAAATAGTAGAGGTGGTATTTTTGTTGTTGTTACATCAGTTACATAAGTTTATGAAAGTTGTTTGGGATGAAAGCATGTGCTAAATAACTACATTTAAAATCAGTTGCATTTTAAAACACATAGATGGCATTCTAAGGGAATGCCATTTGAAGTGTGAAAGGTGAAACCATAGTTGATGAACAGGTCTTACCCTCCATCTACAATTTCATCAACCGCTAGGAACAATCCTTCCATGTTCTCTAGCAATGCTCTTCTTTCCACATTCTTCCTGCAGGGTGAAGGATATGGAAAACACATTTTATGAAACTCATCATGTGGTGACCAGACCAGCATACATCGAGGAGAGGGGAATAAATACACAGAATGACTTACCTCAACATTTGACTGAGGGAATCAAACAGGCAGTTCAGGACAGACATCAGCATCAGCTGATTTGAAATGGGGAAAAAACAAAGGTCCATGTTTATGTCTAAAACTTATCTTGTGAAGAACCATTTATGGATGGAATTCAATTGATTTGTTTATGCTTGTTTTTACCTCATTTTCATGTGAGCTTCCAATAACATAAAAGTATAAGTCTATATTGCTCTTGTAGACCACAGTCAGTCCTTCTAAAAGTGCTATCTCACCTGGGGAGGCAAACACACTGTGGTATGAGATGGTGTACTATACCAGCCAGTGGAACATGGCTAATGGTCTGAGACTAGAGATACAGTGAGTTTGAAGGGCATATTAATGGACAAATACAGCTTACTGTCTGTGCGGTGAGTCTTGTTGAAGATGTTCTTCTCAAAAGCTTTCTGTTCCTTTACTGTCGGGTATGTGTCATCATAATACTACAGAAACGAGAAAAATGTGGATAATCACATAAAAACAGCGTGTATTGAGATAACAAAACAAAAGTGTTATACAAGGCATCGACAGGAGTAACCGTATGTTTTGAATATGGTAAGGAACTTAAAATAGCATACCTTTGCATATAGTCGTTCACCGTCATTGTCAAGAATGAGTACCGCTTTTACAGTGTACAGTGTGGGTTCCTGGAAGTATAGCAGCAAAAAACATAATGGTTTAGTAACTGCATCATTTCTCGTCTTATGACGATCTTACTTTGCAAAAATGTACATCCAGAACAACGATCCCATATGGAGTGATAGGTCAAATGTCCATCATCCAGATACTTAAGTTGAAAAAAAAACCTTGTGCCCTTTGCCCAGCTGTGCTTAGACAGCCAGCTACAACACAATGCATATTATGATGAGAAAACAATCAATGTATTATGGCTATGTCTGAAGTTACACTATCAGACACAGTCCTCATGCAAAATATTTTACCATTGAAATACCATGCATTCTAATGACTTATCAGTCAAATATTGCAATATGCACATCATACCAGGGCAAACGAGTCCATCTTCACTTCCTTGCTTTTGGATGACGCTGGAACAACCACTACGTATTCTTCTTCTTGAGTTTTACCTCTACGATGTTCAAATGTCGTAAAGCTCCCTATCGCCATCTATTGGGAAAATTATAAAAGACCGTGGTAAAGAGGAACTGGTTAGACATACTGTATGTCCTTGTAACCATAGCCATCTATATAGGTCTATGCTTGTAACCACAGACAGCGAAAGGGTGAAATACGGCGTTTATATTTTATATGAACATCATATCCTTACTCTATCTATCATATACTTACTCTTAAATCTCTATGGGTTCTGACGTAACACACTATCTAGTGACAGTCGCACAAACACAAGCCGAATTTGTGAAATGACAATAATGCTGAAAAGCATATAGGCCTTTGATGCCTATAATGCAAAAGGGAAACCATGTCATATCATTATATTAACAGCAAGTTAACAATAGGAAACTGTTGGTTAAATTAAAACCATATTTATCAACACACTACATTTTAATTACAAAATCTTGTGTCGCTGTATTTTTGTTTTTGTCAGTGCAAAAGTGTGTTATCCAAATGTGTGATCCAATCAGCTTCCAGTTTACTTTGGCGGGTTTTGAATCAATCACCCGAAAATCACTTTACTGAGCTTTCAACTGTTCGAAGTCGGATTGCGCATTGGCGTGACCACAAAGAGGGTTGGGCTGTGGAAGGTAGTGCTAAACCTTCGTACCACGATGTCCAAGCAAGAGGTAAATTGTTGTCTGTTAATAGGCTTGCTTAGACATTTCAGCCTAGATGTAACAATGCATTTTAGGCTAATGTGAATTTTGTACACTTCTGTGCTGTCCGAATTATTTTTAACTGTATATCTAGCTGTTAGCGAAGTCATAGGTCAAACAACCTCTCATCGTGCATTTTGCTGTTTAGCAGTAGAAAGCTAGGGTAGCTAGCTTGGATAGCAATTGACACCTATTGTTTCGTTAGCTTGCGAACAGTGGGCCATTTGTAGATATTAACCAATGCATTAGTGTCCATACAATTTTGGGTTGAGAACTAGTTGAGAACACATTTGTTGAGTCGAGGTAGTCCTTGGTTAATGTTGATTATAGCGTCATATAAATCGAGTGCGCCATTTTACGCCGGCAAACTAACGTTAACTAGCCTACCAGCTAACCATAGTGAATGTTTTCAAGGGAGCGGATATGCAGTATCAATGGCCAGGTAAGATACACTAAATGGGATGTCACTGGCACGTTTGTGGTTGAGTGTGCTTCGGTTTTGCAGTTAATTCGCTAAAACTTTCGTATGGCCTTTGACCATTTCTTTAATTTAGCTCGAGTTGCTAATCTCTTCGTAGTATAAAAATGGCGTCACGGATATGGCCTGCTGCTGTATCACCTCGAAGCAAACCAACCACAACATGAAGGTGTTGGAATGGAAATGCATGAAGGCGAATGTTCTCATATAATTTATATTCGTAATTGCTACGTTCCTACATTCACAGGCGCCCCGTGAACCCGAGCAGCTCCGCAAGCTGTTTATAGGAGGACTGAGTTTTGAGACGACAGACGAGAGCCTTCGTGCCCATTTCGAACAATGGGGAACCCTCACGGATTGCGTGGTGAGTAGCATGTTAGAAGCATCCATGGTGGCTGTCAGTGGTTTGTGTGTCTTTTTGGTCACATTTGCTTCGAACATGGTAGAAATGACAACTGCTCATACTGTGCCATAGGTCATGAGGGACTCCGAAACGAAAAGGTCAAGAGGATTTGGGTTCGTGACGTACAGCTCTGCAAAAGAAGTCGATGAAGCCATGTCCGCCCGTCCACACAAGGTGGATGGAAGAGCAGTGGAGCCCAAGAGAGCAGTTTCGAGAGAGGTACCCAAACTGTCCATGACCATTTGACCAGTCAGAATAGTGTCCATACATTTCATTCCTTAAAAGCGATTATTTTTATACGTATTCTTATAAAATTATTCTTAATCAAGTCCCCCTTTGCTTTGTCAGGACTCTTGCAAGCCTGGAGCTCACACGGCAGTAAAAAAGATATTCGTTGGAGGCATCAAGGAAGACACTGAGGAGCACCATTTACGGGACTACTTCATAGAGTTTGGTGAGATTGAAGCCATCCACATCATGACTGAGAAGAACAGTGACAAGAGGAGAGGATTTGCATTCGTCACGTTTGATGACCACGACTCTGTCGACAGGATCGTCAGTGAGTGAAAAACCGCCTGGTTCCCAATATTTCTGTCCTAAATTGGCTCAAATTACTGAGCCAAGAAGAGTGCATGGTGTGCCAGGAACATGTCTATGTCCCTCTGGTGATCGCCAGTGTCTTTTTTTTGTCTTAAGTTTTTTTTATTTCTTTTAAAGATGCAATTCCATATATACATAGAATTTACACATGTATGTTACAAAACATCTCACATTTTAAATGGGAAACACACAAACAAGCAATCGAACTAAAAAAAAACACACAAAAACAAACATAAAACAACCTTAAAGGCAGCTCATATGAACCCTCGCAGCACCCCATACCCATTACATTTTACATACAAATATGCATTAAGTGTAATATATATATATATATATATTACATATACACACACACACACACACACACACAACCCTTTTCCATTATATTAATTAAAGTCCTGCATCCCTTCTAGAAGTTTGTGATCGCCAGTATCTTGATAAAATAAGATATGTGAGTGACTTGATTAACCCTAAGAGCTTTTGATCAAAATTGTCAATAAGGAGGCCGTAGGTTTTTTTGTTGTCAGTACATTTTCAAAAATTGACCAAAAGAATGTTATGGCTCCATTACCTTGTGTCCAAAGGGCATTAGTTACGGCAGATATAGACATTGCTTCCTCTAATTGAATGCTCCGTTTCCTAAATTAATATAGGTAACCAGTCACAGTTGGATTGAAGAGCAGTTACAAAAGTCAATATGCACTTCTAATGTTTTTTTGCTGTCCTTACAGTCCAGAAGTACCACACGGTAAATGGCCACAACTGTGAGGTCAGGAAAGCCCTGTCACGAGAGGAGATGAACAGGATCGGGATGAGCCCAAGAGATGGTGTGTAAAGTGGCAAAAATGTGTGCCTTTTTTTATATGTAAACATCTACTTTCAGATCCAGTGATGCTAACTTCTACTTTCCATTCAGTCTCACTATGTGTGGCTGGGATGGCCTGTGTGTTACTTTTTACTTGCATGTCAGCCACAGAAAAGTCAAATTGGTAGTCAGTGATGTAGTCTGAACTTTGCGTTTTATCTGCTCTGAAATCCTTGTTCCTTGTCCAGGTGGCCGTGGAGGAGGTGGTGGAAACTTTGGAAGAACTGGTGGTGGTGGTGGCGGCGGATATGGAGGAGGTTAGTTTACTGGATTTGTCAGTTTTTACTACTTTCATAGTGGTTATTGCAAAGCTGCTGCTAACTACAAGGTGGCACGTAACTTCCACAGTAGATGGTCATGTGCCTTTGTCAAAAGCTGTTTTGTAAGTTTTTGTAGCATCACGTTTTGATTCAACAAGAGAAAATTATATGGGTTTTGGTGTGCTGCTTCTTAACTAAAGACCATGAGAAATTATCGTTTTTTTTTTTTTTTTTACAATCTTACCTTGACTACAGGTGGATATGGAGGAGGAAGAGGGGGCTACGGAGGAGATGGTTACAATGGCTATGGAGGAGATGGTGGTGGTGAGTTAGACAGCAGTCTTTAGCAATCGTGTCATGACTTATTCTATGCTCCTTATGAAGCATTATATTTGACAGTTAAATTGAATAATTTGTGTTTTTCTGGACAGGTGGCTATGGCGGCGGTGGTGGTGGTGGTCCAGGAGGCTATGGCGGTGGTAACCGTGGTTATGGAGGAGGGGGAGGCGGCAGTGGCTATGGAGGCAACCAGGGTGGGGGCTATGGAGGCAGCGGCGGTGGCGGCTACAATGGAAGCGGCGGTGGTGGCGGCGGCAACTTTGGCGGTGGTCAGTGAAGCTCATCTTGTGGCTACAATTAAATGACGAAAAATTTTCTTCAAAACCTACCAGACAATTCTACAGATGTTAACTTGGCCTACCCGTCTTTACAGGAAACTTTGGAGGCAGTAACGACTACAATGACTTTGGGAACTACAATCAGTCGTCTTCCAGCTATGGCCCAATGAAGGGTGGTAACTACGGTGGTGGAGGAGGAGGCAGCGGAGCCCGAAACAGTGGCCCATATGGTGGTAAGTCTCCTCGACGCTTAACCATTTTACCCAACACTGAGGTGAATGCATCTCCACAAGTGCCAGTGTACCTCTGATAATGAACCCATCCTAGAAGTCATATAGGGTTGTCCCTTCATGAAGGGGTTCGTTAATGTTCAAGTTCTTTAAAAGAGCATGGCTCTGACACAGCACCGTGTCTTATCTCCCTTACTTGTCCCTTGCGTTCATATTTTGTACCAAATATGTTCCGTCTGACCTTCAGTCTTTAAAAGGGAGCAAGGTATTGAGTGTAGCCCTAACTTGAGTGTAGTGTAACTGTATCCCAGCTGTCCACTAGTTTTTAAGAGAACCCACTGGCCATTTTGTAGGTGGGTATGGTGGAGGATCTGGCGGTGGCTATGGAGGAGGCTCCGGAGGTCGACGATACTAAGCAATGGGTAAGCATCGCGCCCGACAGTGGGCTGTTAGTACCCCCTACTTCCCTTTTTAAAACAACAACAACAACAACCACCACCACCTTTCACCCTCGATTAGACTGCTTGGTTCATCCATGACTCTCTGAAAAGTTCACAGTAACGCTACGGTGAGAGTGCTTACATTGGTCCTGATGAGATAGATAACATGTTCTGTAGTGGTAGGACCATCCCAGACCATGCCTGCATTAATGATGCCATGATGTGGGGTCATTGTAATTGAATACCTAATACTGAGTAGGATTGCGGTGGGGGGATCCAGCAGCAAACTTTCACTGACCACCCAAGCTAAGATCTCACAGAAGAACTTATGAATTTGGCAGTTTCCAAGTTTCCTTGTTATGTAAAGCAGTGCTTACCTACTTCAGTCAACAGTTCAGTCTTCACTTCGCTAATGACCTCTTGCGTAGCTTTGCTGAATTGAAGGTTTGCTTCTGTGACTAGCATCCTCTGATCCCCTGTTTTTTTGTTTTGGTCTTTTTGTTTTCTGAAATGCGAGGCAGCCAGAGGTGCCAAAGTGGTAACTGTGTGTATATGTATGTTCCGTATTGTCCAACAGGCCACAGTGCTTAGGAGAGGAGAGCCAGAGAGGTGACAGGGAAAGGAGGAAAGCAAAGAAAGGAGCAAGGAAGCAGGTTTACAACCCTAGATCTGCTCAGCCATGCGCTGTGGTTGATGCTAACGCATCCGCTGCACGAAGAGACGTGTACATTAGGGGAGGAAAATCATGTGGGTTGGGAGGCGGGGGAGGGGGAGGATTGCAAATGGAAGGAAACACCAGTTTATATATCATTTGTTTTTGTCTCTTTCCCTTTTATTTGTAATAGGAAACAAACAAAAAAAAGCTGTCGATAGTTTGTAGTTTTTGCTTCTTTTTTTTTTTTTGTCTTGTGAAGTGTAAGGCATTCCAATAGGTCATTGGTAGGGTTTAACTTTGTTTTGAGGTATATTTTGCATCCCCAAGGGTGTGTTTTAAATGTAAATCGCCGCAAATCAAGATTAAATAAACAGCTTCAGTTTTTCTTTTTTATTTAAATGTGTACGTGATCACTCTTCGTCTTGTAGTTTTTAGAGGTTTGTTATTATGGTTGAATTGAGTTGCTGCCAAAAAGGTAAACACGTTTTTACATGCTACCTTCATACACTCACTGTAGTTGTAGATCATGTACATATTCCATGCTTAAGGTGAGGCGCCTTAAATGGGGGAGAAAAGCCTAAGCTTTTCAACTGCATTAAATTTGAACCCATCTGAAATTTCTGCTTTAAGTTGTTTTGAGCTCTTAAAAGCTCTCTTGCATGCTAGACTGTAGTTGGTTATACCAGTTCCTCTCAATCACGGTGCATCATACTTGAGAAAAAAAAAAAAAACTACAGGACAGCCCACTCCTAGGACCATAGCTACCTGTAAACTGCAAGTCGGAGGCAAGCTGCCACACAGGACAGCGAGACTAGCCAATGAGAGATGCCGAGCAAAGATGCTAGCCAATGGAAGGAGACCAGCTCAAGGGCTAGCCATTGGAAGGAGCCAGCTGAGAGGCTAGCTATTGGGAGACACCAGCTGAGGGAGGGAAGTAGCAAGATCCTCGCAAGGAGCCAGCCAGCCAGAGAAGCAGTCCTGAGCAAGTCTTATTGAGTACAAATGGTTGCTCTTGAAAGACTAGCAAATGTCAAGGTATTTTATATACCCAGACTGGTAGGTAAGAAGAGAACTTTTAAATACACTCTTTTATGTATGGTGTGTTAATTTAATTTTGTTTTTTTATCGGAATGTCTGTTAGCAGTCTAGTATTTGCCTCTAAAGATGGTTGATGCTTGACTGGCTAGTTGAGACAAACCTCGACTGCTATTACAATGTAGTGTGTGATGGTGGTTTATTTATTACTAAGTGCGATTGAGTGATGCAAACCCCTTTTAATATTAACTCCAGTGTATGACTGCGATATGGTGGAATTTAGTGCATGAGAGGTTATGTGGTCAGCGCATTAGAGCGTGAGGATTCCTTTGTTCTGTCCCATTTGAGGCCCTTTCTGGATGTACTGGGTTGTACTAAATTGAATCTTTTCCATTTTCCAGATTATCAAAGCTGAGTGAACTGGACTGAACTGTGCTTGACCAGTTAATGCATGTTGCAAACTGGTGGACTCCCATTGAATTTCATTGGTAAGTAATGTCACTCACGGCCTCTTGTTGGTGGACCATTTATTATGCATTCATAACCTTTCCTTTTTCTCTGTTCTAGGGTTCTCTTTTTTTCGTTGACGGACCAAATGATGTTTGCTGGATTTTTAACCTTTTATGCATTTTAAAAATGTGTTTTTAATGCATCTTGCAATAAAATTGCAACTTTTTGATTAAAAATGCTGTGTGGTTGGAGTGATTCCTGAAGCTACCACCATGTGGCTCACTTTTGTTTTTTGGAATACTTGGTGAACAGTTTGTAATCTCAGAGGAAAAGGTTTTCATTAATTTCTGTGTGTAGTAATAGGTTTTATTTATTATATCTTTTTTTTTTGTAAACTACATCTTCTGAAACTAGGCCTAATTTTTTTCAAAGGTACACAATTCACATAACTGCACACAATGCAGAAACTCATCTGCTAAATAAAATACACAATTCCTTTTTTTAAATCAAATGGTAAACACAGCTATGTATATAGCTTGACGTTTTTGGTCAGTTAGGGTGTCACAGTGCACTTCAGAGTGAGCTGATAGTCACCTTAGACAGAATATAAACACAAGTGCAGTGCAGAGTTCAGTCATTTTTCTGAATTACCTTGGACCGAAGTGTTGGATGGTGTATAGTGTATATAGATGACCTTTGTTTATGTATTTACCTGTGTGTGTGTGTATATAGTTTGCATTTTCAGTGTAAGACTATGGAAAATACAAGAGTTTCATTTATTAAAAAAAATTGTCTCTTGTAAAACCAATGCTCTCTGAAATGCCCATTACTCAGCGAATGCTCCCTATGGGAATATAGATGGAGACGTCTTTGGCAGTCCCTCCTTGTTTTTGCAGAATTCAACGCATTATTAACAATTAGCCAATTTTTTCCCCACGATACTGCATATTGTATGTATAATTTGCAAAAAACAAGCCTTGATGCTAAATCTCCATCCTCCTAGTGACCTACTAGCCAAGTTCTAGTGACCAACCAGCATGACATTTTACTTCAACTTAGATTTCAATAACATTTAAGTATGAATAACATGACCATATTGGAACCTGTCTAAAATGTGTACATGAAATGACGACCTGAGAACAAACACACATAAAAAAACCTTTTATGTCTGATGTGATTTTTTAGATCTCTGAATAATTTGGTTGATAGTATATGTGAAGTTGAAGTGGGGTTTAATAGGAAATTATGGCAAATTTGTATGAATCACCACCACAAAATCAGTCAAAAGTGCGAAAAACCTGATGGGCCCGCTTTGGTCAAAAGGATTAGGTCTTTCAGGGAGACTTTTGCAGCACAGAAGTATTTCTTACCCAGTGTGAGCACAAACTAGGGGACTATTCTCCAAAAGAAGCTGCCAATTACAAATGGAATGCAAAGGGTAGCCATAACTCTTGATGTATGTGACTGCTCTGCGCGCAGCTCATGCGGAAAGGGCTTTTTGAATGGGATGGTGGATGGAGAGGTCAAGACTGTTAGTCCTGGCCCTGAGAGATGGGTTGGCATGGGGTATTGGACATGAGTTAGGATAGTGCGGGGGATTTCCCCCGATCCTGTTATTGTAGAGGAAAAGTTCTTTTAAAGAAAAACTCAAAATTGAAGCATAGGAGATGGAGTTTGAGGTATACATGGATCAGTTCAGTGGAGACGGTCCAGTTGGACGCAACACGTCAAATACCGACAAGTTTTAGTCAGCTGGCTGTCTCAGTGGATTTGATTTTTATGAAGTTTATGAGCTGAAGTACTTCAATAGCTCTCCTTTTCCATCTGCATAGGCAACACATCAGAGAGACATTCATTTCAAGATTAATGAGTTCAAACGCCCATTTGGCTCGATGCTCATCCATACTGCTCTCCAGTCCACAAAACTAATGTTGAATGCAAAACATACTAGAAGGGTTGGGTAAGAACCAGCCACATGCATCCCTCACAGCTGCCCATAAGAAACTAGCCGCCCATCCAGCCACTGTCGATTGAGACTTCTATTGGGCGTGATAGTATTTAATATAATAAATGAACTGGTAGAACCTGACTTGCTCCGAATGTCTCTTTTTCTTCCCCCCATCTCTCTCTCTCTCCATCGCTTCTTGATTTTCCTTCCCTTTGTTCGACTGGTTAGTTTTACTGTTTCAGAGCAGTCACATGGCCACCCAGGCCCGGCTTCTGATTGGCTGCTCTTTCCTCATTTCTTCCTCTCTCCCCCTCAGCCCTGAGCAGACTGGAGAGTTATGGCCGTCATAAAAATGTAGATAATGCATTGTTAACTAATTCTGCGTGCTAGGAGCTGATATATCCTTCGCTCTAAATCTTGATGGCTGTAATAAAAGGCAAATGCTAATGCTTTGCCCTATACCGGCTTAGATCAGTCTCTCTCTTTTTTTTAAATGGAGAATAAGGAGATGAAGGGAGGGGTAGGTAGAATGATAGGAGATGGGGCACTGGGCATGTGTGTTGGTATTTCAAGGAAACCAGACAGGTAATCTGGGCCTGGGATATGTGGGAGAAGAGAGAGACTGTAGCCTGCTTCCTCTCTATTCTCAGGGACCTGCAGATTAACAGGCTCCTGGCGTAAGCCTTTAAAAGCAGAATGTGTCAGAGGCTGTGACGGCTCACTGCGGCGAAGACAGTGCGATGGGGTGGTGAGAAATTTTCACCTCTTCATCTGGCAAGTGAAAAGGACAAAGGTGAGCCAAGAAAAAATGCCACACCTCTTAAAGGAAAAGAGAAGGGGGAAAATAGATCTTTTCTGGATCCCATGAAATGTGATATTGCTGTCTTTTGCTCGTAAACCTCAGGCCGCAGAAGCAGTTTTGTCAAAATTGATGTGACCTTGCATGATTTAAAGAAACAAGGGCAGTCTAAACATAGAAAAGTCTTTATTTACCTATGCAAATTTCAAATTGAGGATAACTTTAAGTGTTTCCTAGTGTCAGTTTTCACGGACGTGAATGCCTCAGTTTTAACTAGAGAACACACCAATATCATGAAACCTCCGCTCTACGGATGAAGTGGCATGTTCCCAACACCATCCTCAGTTGCCAAGCCAACACCTGGTTTCACAGTCAGAACTTGCTGGATACGGCCCTCGAAGAGAATTTGCATTCAGTGTCAAAGCCATCGCTATCCGGCTTCCTCCTGTAGTGTGAGAAATTAGCCCAGTGCTTCATGGGCCGTAGCAGTACGCAGTGCCCCCCCCTTCCCTTCTTTTCACCTCAATGAATGAGTGCTACTGTGGAGCCATGTCAGGGTTTCCATGTGGTTCATGTTTCTTTTTGGCCCCCTACCTGCTCCTTCTGGGGCCCCGTGAGCACGCCGGATTTGTGACAAGGGAATACAAACATGCCAGTGGAAAGACAATACATCAGTGCCTCGGGTGGAAGGCTCCGGAACATGATGTCAAACCCTGGACGTGGTCTCAGGCTGGCCTTTAGGTTTTTTCCGAGTCACCTGGGAGTCCCTTGAATCCCACGGCAGGCGTTTACTATCAGTTGGAGCAACAGAACCTGCAGTGTCTCAATATCTGCTGGCGTAAACAGCCGTCACACAAGATGAGGTTTGCAGTAAAGACTATACCTATGCGGTAAACCGCTCAAATAGTATAGTTTTCTAAAACATTCTTGTAAATAACGCCTGAAGTTATACCACAAATTAAATGAACGTTTTTGGGCGCGCTGACAAAGATCGTTTTCAGAGGATAATCAGTACCCTAGAGCAAATTAAACTTTAAAAGCTTTCACCACAACAAATACATAAATCCAAAACCTCTTTTTTAGGAATCGTGCAAAAAGGAAAACAGTTACTTGCTGTGCACTGGCAAAAGCTGTAGGTTATACCTAATCCAGGGCAATAGGAGCCATTGCTTTCAAGCCGTAAATTCTCCTTATTGTGGTACGAAAACAGTTGGAATTTTCAGCATTGTAATGCAAAATGTAGTACTGCTGTGCACCCCCAAATCATGCCGAAACGGCCCCCAGAGCCAAAAACAATCTTAGCTCTGAAACTCGCTCTGGAACTGTAGATTAACTTCGATAAATTTAGTAAAAAAATGGGGAAAACTCTTTTACAAAAGAGTTACATGACTAAGCTTATGGAATAAAACTATCCAAGAACCAACGTTACTGAGAGAGTCATAGCAATGGCTCCACAATCTCTGACTATGCAGGGCTTATCCATTAATCACGTGCAAGTCTTTATTCAGCATATGCTTTCGTCCATACCATACAAAGTGATTCTGAAACACTCAGTTGACTGCAAGCTCATGACTCCCATTTCTGCAAACAATATTCTGTTTCTTTAATACAACTACCTCTTATTTATTTATGCAGCCGTGTACATAGCAGGCTTTGGATCATCTGAAACTGCAAATGGATGGAGATCAGAATACTACTATTGAGCAGAACACAATTTATCTTTAAGGATAATGTGTATTGCGTAAAGAAATAAAATCAAAGAACTCACTCCTCTCTAACAGCCAACATGGGATCGTTTCTAGGAGCAGCAGTTCTACGTTTATACTCTCATTAAAAGCTTTAAGATCGGTCAGACAGTTTCGCCTCTGTGGATTTTTACAGCTGCCTGTTCACCCTTACATCTCATCTCACTCAGTTCTCCTCTCCCTCACAGAGAGACACAGGCGTGTACAGCCCCTGAATCATGGGCCCCTTCCACCCTCCTGTTATGTTGGTTCCATTCACTGTTTAGTCGTGGAGGTACTGATCTGTGGGCCATCATTTTCATTTCACAGTTTATCAGATAATGTCGTTGAAATGTATAAAAATGAAAATGAAAATGTACCACTTGTTTGCCCAATATGAGCAATGTTCATGTTCAATCATTTTTATGGACTTTGGAAACCCTGTTTAGTCCCGTTTTTTTTTTTTTTGTCTGCTACCGCTAGGAGGGTGTTCTGTGAGATGCAATGTTGGATATTCACAATCTCAGGGGTTGTGGTATATAAGACCTCGTGATTTAGCTGGGGGGATGTGAGGAAAATATAGTCACTTATGATGATGTGATCTCAGAGTTCTCAGACTGGACAATGGATCACCGATGTTGCTTGATTTCTCTCCAGAGTTCATCATCTAGGCATTTTTCTTACATAAGATAAGCAGCTCAGCTAAAACCATTTGGTCAGGGATCTGGAAGCAGTGGGGGCTGGTCCACATCTTTGTCTCATATTGTGTAGACGGCCTATTGCAAATTCTTCATATTTGTCCTCAAGCCAGAATGATTTTTGAAAAGATATGGCAGCTTTTTGCAGACACTTCTAAAAAATGGTTCTGCCCGTGTCAACATCCCACAAGCTTCTTGCTGACTGTCTCTTGGTGATCTGTAGCCCCACCAAGACAGGAGAATGTAGATCCCAAAGTAAGTAAATGTGTCTTGTCAATGTCTTTATACCGCTTTTTCCCCAAAATAATGGTTAAAGGTTAGTCATTTTCAGATGCATTTTCCACAGGGATCCGAGGCTCAAATGGCAGACATGATGTCATCAACATATACACATTTTCACACAGCCTTACACAGCCTGAGCCCCTACCCCAACACCTACAATAGGGGCAATGGAAACACCAAACCAAATCACCTTGTTGGACCATATTCCTTACAGATGGTCTGGTTCCACTGATGTCTTACCACTTTCTGCTGTTGTTTCTTGTTTCTTTCTTGTTATTCCTTTTAGTCTCAGGTCAAAATACCTTGACCATAATATCTATAATATAAATATGCCAATGTGTTTTTTTCATGTTCCATTCATGGAAACTGAGCTAATCATAAAGTTTCATGTTAGGATAATCATTTTTAGACCAATTCCATATTTAGGGAAAGTCGTTTTGCCCCGAGCAGAGCATAAGGGTTAATGACGGCGCTGACATTACAGCGTAAGTATGTGCTAATGCGTCTCAGATGTGTTGCCGCGGCAACGGCCGAGGTGGAGCGGGGCCTCCTGCGGAACACGGGCTCCATCTGTTTCCTGTTTCTCCCGGCACGGAGACGGCAGGGCATCAGCACGCGCGGCAGAGCCAGGAGACAGGAAGTGACCTTCTGACCAATCGGCGGGGGGCAGCTTTGCAGGCAATAAGGATGGAGAGACACGGAGGGGAGGAAAATACAGTGCTGACTTCCAGCGCACAGTTCACTGCAGTCGTTCACTTATTAATCACAAACAGAAAAGGATACCACAGGAAGTGAGTACAAACCCACAAAGAAAAGAGGGAGGGTCTGGGTGTGGTTTTAATTTCATTACAGACACAAAATGGACAACATGGGCTGCCTTCCTGGGGATCATATCTCTTGATGTGGCTATGAGAACTGGAAGGGAAAGGATGCAAGGTAAGACTGAGGTATGAAGAACAACATGATAGGCAGACTGAAATGCATGAGTTATTTATCAAGGTTGTAGTGCTAGAAAAGGAAAAAAGACAAGCTGCCAGGACACTTATCTCCAGTAGGGGTCAGCAAAGAGATGTGAAGAGGGAGGACAGAAAGAAAAAAGACTTATAGATTACCTGTCTTCAAAAAAAGCAGAACAGCACAATTAGAATTATGAAGAGGGTGAGAGGCAAGGAAATAAAGGTAAAGATAGTGTGGAAAAAGAAAGGAGAACTATAAACCATCCTTCCTCGACCTGAGAGAAAGGATGAGGAGAGTGAGGAAGGGAGAGAAAACGAGAGGGTGATGGAGAGAGAGATTAGAGGAGATGGAGAGACAAGTGCGAGGGCAAGACACATGGAGAGAAGCAGAGAGAGAAAGAGGGGTAATGACCTTGTAATCAGCAGAGCGGCTCTCCTATTTGATGGAGGACAGCTGATGTACTCTGTGCTGCCTTCCACTCCTCCTCCTCCTCCTCCTCCTCCTCTTCTTCCTCCCCCCTCTCAACCATGCCTGACCCAGGGGTCTGAGCACCAGATGCCTATAGGCCTGCTCAAAGACCAGGTGTTCTCTCCCCAATTCTCTTTCTCTTTTGCTCTCTCTCTTTCTTTCATTCTCTCTCTCTTTCTCTCATTCTCTCTCGCTCTCTCTCTCTCCCTCTCTTTCTCTCATTCTCTCTCGCTCTCCCTCTCTCCCTCTCTTTCTTTCATTCTCTCTCTCTTTCTCTCATTCTCTCTCGCTCTCGCTCTCTCTCGCTCTCTCTCTCCCTCTCTTTCTTTTATTCTCTCTCGCTCTCCCTCTCTCCCTCTCTTTCTCTCATTCTCTCTCACATGAACACATGCCATGCACACATAAACTCTCACATTCCAAACTACATATGTGCAAGTACTCACACTCTTTCACACACACACACACACACACACACACACACACACACACACACACACACACACACACACACACACACACACACACACACACACACACACAAACACACACACACACACACACACACATACATACACACACACGCACACACACACACACACACACACGCACTCCTCTAAAAGAAGAAAGACAACAAGAAATGGAGAAACATCAGAATTTAAAATCTGACCAGCTTATCAAGGGCATAACAAAGCCATTGTTGGTGAAGTGCATTTTTAATGTATTATTTTTGAGAGAGATTCTCTAATCTCCCAGAGTACTTCAGAATAGCTGCATGGTGTGAATAACTGTGAGGGGAACCAAATGTGTCCAGACCATTTTCATTTCCTTTGTATCAGTGACTTTCCATGGCATAGCGGAGAAGAGGAATTTCTGTCTGTTATTTTGCACCACAAGTCCTTTATGTGCCGCCTAGTCCTCATCCTCGTAGTCCTCATGAAGGCACATCAATGCAGGCACTCCATTTGGTATGGAAGAAAGGACGATCATTCAATCAAAATGTCATAAATTATTATTTACCACACACAATCTAACACCATTGTTTTTAGCTAGGCGTATGCGTTGACCAAAACCACACAAGCAAACCCACATGGACACAATTGCTGAAGCTCCCTCATGAAAGTGCATATCAGTGGACATTACACTGACTCTCCACCGGAGGGCGACTTTCTGCTAGACATGTGAAAATGTCCATGAGGCAGCTTCAGTATCATTGCTTTGAGTTATAATGGAAAGTGGCTTTTGCAGAAATGTAAGAATAAACACAACGCAGGTTTTTTGGACTGGAAGAAAAGTCCCATTTTAGCTCTCAAACTCTGGCTTTGTGGCTCTGCCACGGATGTTCTGCCGGTTCAACCTTAAGTGCCGCGAGGCCCACACAACTCAACTGGCTTTGTTGTTGGCTGTTTATTCCAGTCGTCCAAGAACAGCTTAAGTCTAGACTGATCTTAAATCACAGCCTCTCGGAGAGCAAACAAACCAATGCTTGATGTTACCAGCGCCCTGTGCCGTGCTGACTGAAGGGCACAAACATTTAATGACGTGTTAATTATAACGGTATGTTCACAGGCATACTGTACGGCTGAAACACTACCTACAGACTTCACTGGGTGTCACCTGACCATCAGTTAGCTCTCTCCCATCATGCATGCACACTGCTGATCGTTTCTTCTCTGGGAGGACATCAATCACAGAACAGAAAAGCAGAAGATTTGAGGATCAAAGCCAAGGGCCTCAAACCCCTTGATTTAAAATACACGGTCTGCTTTCAAACACAAGTACAGGCAGAAATCCTCCACCGCCTCCACTTTCCACACACTTCCCTGTAGGCAAACTGTGAGGCACTGACTGCAGTATCATCCGACCACAGACACAGCCAGACCCACCTGAGCGGCTGCTGATCTTCCACTCCATGCCCAAGAGGGGAAAGTGAGCCCAGGACTATCGGTTTCAGAGCCACTGCACCACACAGAAACAAAATAGTGTTTTGACATCGCTTTCCATTCTGGGATGAAAAACTGGCAAATTATCATCCTAATAATAACAATAATGGTTCTGATTATATGATGCCAACCCACAAGTTCTTACTGGTCTTAAATTATGACATGCCATCTTTAATGAATGGGGCCCTGTGTTGTGTTTGAAGTTGGATCCAGGGCCAATTTTCCACCATGGTGTCGCTATGATGTAATGAATAGGATCGGCAGAAGAGAACACTTGGCAGCTGTTGCAGCTTGTTGTATTACTCAGCGAGGTACAACGTAGATTGGATTTCCTTTTTTTTGTGCAGCAGAAAGAAGACTACAGTCAGATTAATTGGAGACTTTATTGCAGCCCATATTGTCACTTGTGCATTAAACTTCCTTAACACTGGCCAAACTGATACTTAAAGTGACACGCAGATGCATATGTGTGTGCAATTTGCAGTAATGCAACACCACACTTGTATAAGCACAAATCAAAATGGTTCGTGTTTCGTTTGTCCTTGCGGCAATACCTTTGCACATTAACTGAAGTCTATTGATGCATATGACACAAACACATACAGTATATAATAATAGAATAAAATACATGCATAACCCTGAGATTCTTTTCATGTCCGTAACGTTTGTCTGTAAATGTGCTTCAATAAATTCATCTTTACAGTGAGGGGGACCCGTCTATCCTTACAGGATGCGGAGTTAAGGAGAGAGAATGGCTTGTGTAAGCGATGGCTTTAGTGAAGACGCACACACACATCCACAAACACACACACACACACACACACACACACACACACACACACATAAACACATGTGCTGCGGCATGACAGAGCATCCAAGCAATTGTTCAAATTTAATGGGACCTCTTGACAAGGTACAAGTTGTTTTGGAGTAGAGCATGTACTTAGCATGGGATTTATTGTCACTTTGAGTTAGAGTTAGATCAAAATTGGCTGTTTTGCAGCTATTTGAGTTAAATATATCCAGTCTCCCCTCTCCTGGATCAGTGTGTGGAGCACACTCACATGGTGGGAGGTGAGGGAATGGATGTGTATGGATCAGCAATGTAGTGTGTGGAAGGGACTTTATTTGTTCGTGAGCTATAACCTCATAGATGTCAATATGATTTCTATCAACAGTCACCTTGTATTTCTTGTCAATGGTGTGTGTGTGTGTGTGTGTGTCAATGGTTTGTGTGTGAGTGTGCGTGCGAGTGTGCGTGCGTGCGTGCATGCCTGTGCGTGTGTGTGTGTGTGTCTCTGTGTGTGTGTGTGGAATGAGAGGGTAAACACCTGCTCAGACACCCCTGCCCCAGGCTGCAGCAGGCAGGAATTAAACAAATGAGGGTCCATCATCACTTCAGTACTCACCCTCTCTCTCTCTCTTTCCCTCCCTCTCTCTCTCTTTCTCTCTCTCTCTCTGTTTCTCTCTCTATCTCTCTCTCTCTTTCTCTCTCTCT